>NC_036862.1:31029558-31034993 GCF_002910315.2 Salvelinus sp. IW2-2015
AAGAGAGATCTACTCTCCTCTTAGTCACACTACACTGATACACTACTCTCCATCCTTAGTCCACCATCTACCATACTACACTACTCTCTCTTCTTAGTCAACACTACACTACTACACTATCTCTCTCTTCTTAGTCAACAACTACCAATACACACTACTCTCCCTCTTTAGCTCCACACTACCACTACTATACTACTCTCCCTCTTAGTCAACACTACGCTGATAACTACTCTCTCTTCTTAGTCAACACTACACTACTACATAACTCTCTCTTTCTTAGTCAACACTACCCACTACTACACCTCTGCCTCCTTAGTCAACACTCCACTATAACTATCTCTCCGCTCTTTTAGTCCAACACTACCACTACTATACTAGGGCTCTCCTCTGGTCCACACTACCACTACTACACTAACTCTCTCTTCTTAAGTCAACACTACCATCACTACTACACTACTCTCTCTTCTTAGTCAAACACTACACCACTGATACCTACTCTCCCTCCTTAAGTCAAACACTACCACTACTACACTACTCTCTCTTCTTAGACAAACTACCACTAACACTACTCTCCTCCTAGTCAACACTACCACTACTACACTACTCTCTCTTCTTAGACAACACTAGCCACTACTACACTACTCTCTCTTCTTAGTCCAACACTACCACTGACTACAACTACTTCTCCCTCCTTAAGTCAACATACCTCCTCCTTAGTCACACTACCACTACTACACTCCCTCTCTCTTCTTAGTCAACACTACCACTAACTACATACTCTCCTCCTTAGTCCAACACACCAATACTACTACTCTCTCTTCTTAGAGACACAACTACCACTACTACAGCTATCTCTCCCTCCTTAGGTAAACCACTACCAACTACTCTCCTCTTCTTAGTCAACACTACCAACTGATAACTACTCTCTCTTCTTGTCAAACTACCACTACTACACTAATTCTCCCTCCTTAGTAACACTACCCTACTACACTACTCTCCTCCTTATAACACACTAACCACTACTTACAACTACTTCTCTTCTTAGTAAGACATACACTACCTACTTCTCCCTCCTTAGTCACACACACTATACACTACTCTCTCTTCTTAGTCAACACTACCACATGATACACTACTCTCCATCCTTAGTCAACCACTACCACTACTACACTCTCTCTCTTCTTAGTCAAACACTACCAGCTACTACATACTCTGCCCTCCTTAGTCAACTAACCAGGCTGATTACCTACTCCTCTCTCTTAGTCCAACACTACCACACTTACACTACTCTCCTTCCTTAGTCCAACATACCTGCTGATACAACACTCTCTCTTTCTTAGTCAACACTACCACTACTACACTACTCTCGCCTCCTTAGTCAACACTACCACTGATACACTATCTCCATCCTTAGTCAACACTACGACTACTACTACTACTCTCTCTTCTGTAGTCAACCTACCTACTACACTACTCTCTCTTCTTAGTCAACACTACACTACTACACTACTCTCCCTCCTTAGTCAACACTACCACTGATACACTACTCTCCATCTTAGTCACACTTACCACTACTACAGCTACTCTCTCTTTTAAGTCAACACTACCACTACTACAACACTACATCTCTCTTTCTTAGTCAACATCTACCATAACTACACTATCTCCTCTTTAGTCAACACATACCACTACTTAAGTCTACTTCTCGCTCCTTAGTCAACCTACGCTGATACCTACTCTTCTCTCTTAGTCACACTTACCACTAACTACACTCTCTCGTCTTCTTAGTCACGCACTACCACTACTGACACTACTCTTCCTCCTTAGTCCAACAACTACCACTCTAACTACTCTCCCCTCTTTAGTCAACACTACGGCACTACTTAACTACTCTCCCTCCTTGGTCAACATACCACCTACTACGACCTACTCTCTTCTTAGTCACACTACCACTACTACACTACTCTCTCTTCCGTTAGTCAACACTACCACTTGATACACTATCTCTCTTCTTAGTCACCACTACCACTACTACACTAACTTCCCTCTTTAGTTCAACACTACCACTATACACTACTCTCCTCTTTCGTTCCGGACACTAACACTACTACAATCTCTCTCCCTCCTTTAGTCAACACTACAACTACTACACTACTCTCCCTCTTTAGTCACACTACACTACTACACTGACTTCCCTCTTTAGTCCAGCACTACCATACTACATACTCTCCCTCCTTGGTCGGTCAACACTACCACTACTACACTACTCTCCCTCCATGGTCAACACTACCACTACTACACTACTCTCCCTCCTTGGTCAAAACTACCACTACTACACTACACTCCGTCCACCAGCCTGCACTGGGCCTAACAGTTATGAATGCGACAACTGAGATTAAAGACTGTTTATATAATACTCCCCCTCCTCCTTAGTGCTTCACACACGCATACATACACGGTGGTGAAGTCTAAACTGCCACCTCTATGTCAACACTCATTCTCTTCTCGTCCATTAAACCTTCAACCCCCAGAGAGATGAGATGATGAGATCATTCTGGTGATTCAATCAGCTGGGCCAGGCAGGCTTCCACCCAGTGGCTCACCCTACACCCACCTCTATACCAATGTAGCCAGTTGTCCACTAGTCTCTCCCTCCACCACTGTAGCCATTAGTCCACTAGTCTCTTCCTCCACCACTGTAGCCATTAGTCCACTAGTCTCTTCCTCCACTACTGGAGCCAGTTGTCCACTAGTCTCTTCCTCCACCACTGGAGCCAGTTGTCCACTAGTCTCTTCCTCCACCACTGTAGCCATTAGTCCACTAGTCTCTTCCTCCACCACTGGAGCCAGTTGTCCACTAGTCTCTTCCTCCACCACTGTAGCCAGTAGTCCACTACTGTCTTCTTCCACCACTGTAGCCATTAGTCCACTAGTCTCTTCCTCCACCACTGTAGCTAGTAGTCCACTAGTCTCTTCCAACACCACGCACCAATGTAGCCATTAGTCCTCTAGTCTCTTCCTCCACCACCAACCAATGTAGCCAGTAGTCCACAAGTCTCTTCTCCCACCACCAACCAATGTAGCCATTAATCCACTAGTCTCTTCTTCCACCACCCATCAATGTAACCATTAGTCCACTAGTCTCGTCCCCCACCACTGTAGCCATTAGTCCACTAGTCTCTTCCCCCACCACCCACCACTGTAGCCATTAGTCCACTAGTCTCTTCCCCCACCACTGTAGCCAGTAGTCCACTAGTCTCTTCCTCCACCACCCACCAATATAGCCATTAATCCACTAGTCTATTCCTCCACCACCCACCAACACACGTGCGAGCACACACACAACACACACACACACACACACACACACACACACAACCAACACACACACACACACACACACACACAACCACAACACACCACACACACACACACACACACACACACACACACACACACACAAATGCGCAGGCTGCTAGCATACGATGCCTCCGAGGTGGCTTTGATCCTTTTGGCAAAGAGAAACTCTGAAAACAGCATCGGAAATTAGGAGAGGGAAGAAAGAGAAGATGTGGGACTCCATCCAACACCCCTTTTTCACACACAAAACATTCTTCCCCTTCATCCCTCTTTTCATACCTTCTCTCTGTCGTTTATTTCCAGCGTGCTCCTCCAATCAGCAACCAGGAAGCCCGACAAACAGAGGTATCATTTTATGAGAAAGGGCTGGTAATACTGTTGGAGGCCGGGTTGAAATGTCCCTTTTTCTCATCCCTCTCTCTTATTTAACCTCCCCTATGGATACTAACGATGCATGCAATTCCCCCGTAGGACAATTTAATGTAGCCAGTCGATCAGCAACGTGGGGCTCGGCTGAGAAGAGAGAGATCGCCAAAATAAAGAAATCACAGCTTGGAGCTCGGCGCTCCCTGAACAATGAGAGCATTTGATGCACTATCATGTGAAAGTCAATATCTGTGCTGGATCTGTGGTTGGGCGGATGCTGTGTCTGTCTGTTTGTCTGTCTGTGGGTATCATCTGTCTGTGTGTCTGTGGGGCTAAGACTGGGTGTCAGTGAACAACTACATATGTAGGATCTTCATTTCATCACCTTGTTGTTCGAGGTTTAAAAATGCTTCTAAAATTTGAATATCCACTTTAAAATGTCAGACTTGATTTGCACTAAACTAAACATTTATCAAATCAGAGACTAGTGGACTAATGGCTACAAAGGTGGAGAAAGAGACGAGTGGACTAATGGCTAACAGTGGTGGAGGAAGAGACTAGTGGATTAATGGCTACAGTGGTGGGGGTGGGGGAAGAGACTAGTGGACTAATGGCTACAGTGGTGGTGGTGGGGGAAGAGACTAGTGGACTAATGGCTACAGTGGTGGAGGAAGAGACTAGTGACTAATGGCTAAGTGGTGGAGGAAGAGACTAGTGGACTAATGGCTACAGTGGTGGAGAAGAGACTAGTGGATCTAATGGCTACAGTGGTGGAAGGGACGAGACTAGTGGAACAACTGGCTACAGTGGTGGAGGAAGAGACTAGTGGACTATATGGCTACAGTGGTGGAGAAGAGACTAGTGGACTAATGGCTACAGTGGTGGGTGGTGGGGGAAGAGACTAGTGGACTAATGGCTACAGTGGGTGGGTGGTGGGGAAGAGACTAGTGGACTAATGGCTACAGTGGTGGAGGAAGAGACTAGTGGACTAATGGCTACAATTGGTGGGTGGTGGAGGAAGAGACTAGTGGACTACTGGCTACAGTGGTGGGGGAAGAGACTAGTTGACTAATGTCTACAGTGGTGGAGAAGAGACTAGTGGACTACAGGCTACATTGGTGGGTTGTGAGGAAAGAGACTAGTGGACTACTGCTACAGTGGTGGGTGGTGGAGGAAGAGACTAGTGGACTACTGGCTACAGTGGTGGGTGGTGGAGGAAGAGACTAGTGGACTACTGGCTACATTGGTGAGGAGAGACTAGTGGACTACTAGCTACATTGGTGGGTGTGTGAGGAAGAGACTAGTGGACTACTGGCTACAGTGGTGGGGTGTGAGGAAGAGACGAGTGGATCTATGGCTACATTGGTGGAGGAAGAGATAGTGGACTACTGGCTACATTTGGTGGGTGGTGGAAGGAAGAGACTAGTGGACTACTGGCTACATTGGTGGAGGAAGAGATTATGGACTACTAAGCTACATTGGTGGGTGGTGGAGGAGAGACTAGTGGACTACTGGCTACAGTGGTGGGTGGTGAGGAAGAGACGAGTGGACTAATGGGCTACATTGGTGGGTGGTGGAGGAAGAGACTGGTGGACTACTGCTGCTACATTGGTTGGAGGATAGAGACTAGTGACTACTAGCTACATTGGTGGGTGGTGGAGAAGAGACTTGTGTACTATGCTACAATTTGGTGGGTTGGTGTGGGGAAG
>NC_036862.1:31037073-31053604 GCF_002910315.2 Salvelinus sp. IW2-2015
GTGTGTGTACGTGAGTGTGTATTTGACTTGCTAATATTCCGCTCTAACATTATTGTGATTACGTTGTAAATGGCAGTAGTAATGCACTCTTGGAAGTGTCCACCAGGCCGTAGCACTCGTGTGAGAGATGCTTTATAGCCGGCATTTCACAAACACACCATCTGTGCCTCCTCAGCTTTTAAGAGGGCAGAGGGTCATCTCAGTCTCCGTCTCTACTTCCTGTGTGGAACTAGCAGGGCTGACCCAGGGAGCGTCTCCTCTCCTCGCCTGCATAAAGAGATGATGTCACCAGGCATCAGTGGCTCAGTGCCACTATATGGGTGAGGCCCTACTGTCAGAGTGCCAGGCGCCCTGGGCCGAACCTGTTTGATACCTACTCTGGGTAGACATAGAAAGCCATGAAACATTCAGTAGTCTCTCTTCTCCTCTCGCAGTGACTCTGAGAGAGAGACTTTCTCCACAACCCGCTTCACTTTATCTCTCCGAGATCTCTGACATGTGGAGAGGCTGAGAAAGGAAGAGAGGAGCAGAAATGAAGGACAAATAGGGAAGTGGAGGAGAACTCTGAGAGGCTTTTTTTTATTCCTCTTCAGTACAGACAGACTGGAGTTCTGGCCCAAAAACTGGGGACCAGGTTTACCTGAATGCCTGAATGTGTGTCAGCCTAGACAGCCTCACACCCCTCTCATACCCTCTCACACCCCTCTCACACCTCTCTCACACCCTTCTCACACCCCTCTCACAACCCTCTCACACCTCTCTCACACTCTCCCCAAATCGCTCCATACAATACCAGGCCTCATTCCCACCCTTTGTCTTGCCTCCCCCTTCTCTATTTTCCAAACTTGGCAGTTTTTAATAGATGCTTTGTCCGGTAGTACTCACTGACCGTTGCTGCTTTACTGTGCTGTGACGGTAGAATATAGGTGTTTGACTGGAGTGTTGGGCGCTCAATAAAGCCGCTCCGCCACTCAGGATAGTGTTTAAAGGCCTGGTCAGGGCATATTGGGCCATGCAGCAGTTGGCTGTGTGACACACCGTAGAGGACTGGATTGATCCTGGCCTATTTTTTTTTAACTTAACACTTATTTTTCTTAAAACTGCATTGTTGTATTCGGCACATGTGACAAATACAATCTTATTTTAAATTAGGTAATTATACTGTATCCTTTCTCCTAATGGATCAGAACTGAATGTGCGATTAGAGAGGAGGGCTGTATGTTAACTGTCTGTACAGTGATGCCCATTCTTACACCGCCCTCATAGATGTCAACATTTAACTGCTTTGGTTTCACTGATTGGCCAAACTCAGCCTTGAGTATAAAAGGACCTCTCTACTGGTGTCTCTGTGTTGTCTGCATCAATAGATAACACCCCTAAACCTGCTGCATGTGCCCAGGCAATACTGCCTACCCCTCTCCATAATCACCTATGCCCCCCATGCTGCCCCTATGTAGACCCCTGCCAGTACAGACGTACCCTGGCTCATTCCCACGCCGCCCCTCTCTTCCCTCCAGCCCCCTGCGTTATCCCGCCACGGCGCTAACCCATTAGCATGTATAATAAGTGCCTAGCATGTTGGCGGGCCATTTTAGAGGCTGGCTCCGCCATGCCGGAGCTCTGCAATATCATTGGGAGATAATCTACCGCTGTGAGGGAGAAAGTGGCAGCTCGAGGCGTGCAGAAAATCACTCTTATTTTCTCCTCCTTCTCCCTCTCTTCTCTTCCCTCCTCCTGGCTTCCCTTCTTCTGATGACACTGAGAACATGGCAGAAACACGCAAGGGAGGGAGGGAAAAGTGTGTTTGTGTGTGTCTGTCAGAGGAGAGAGGGCCAAGGCAGAGGAGACATGATTCTATTATTTTTTTTATATATTTAACCTTTATTGAACTAGGCAAGTCAGTTAAGAACAAATTCTTATTTACAATTTTTATTTATTTATTTATTTTATTTTATTTAACCTTTATTTAACCAGGTAGGCAAATTGAGAACACGTTCTCATTTACAATTGCGACCTGGCCAAGATAAAGCAAAGCAGTTCGACACATACAACAACACATAGTTACACATGGAGTAAAACAAACATATAGTCAATAATACAGTGAAAAAAAAAAAAGTCTATATACAATGTGAGCAAGTGAGGTGAGATAAGGGAGGTGAAGGCAAACAAATATATGTATAAATAAATAAAAATATAAAAGGCCATGGAGGCGAAGTGAGTACAAACACAGCAAGTAAATAAAAACTAAAAAAAACACTGGAATGGTTGGTTTGCAGTGGAAGAAAGTGCAAAGTAGAGACAGAAATAATGGGGTGCAAAGGAAGCAAAATATAATTAATAAATATACAGTAGGTAAAGAGGTAGTTGTTTGGGCTAAATTGTAGATGGGTTATGTACAGGTGCAGTAATCTATGAGCTGCTCTGACAGCTGGTGCTTAAAGCTAGTGAGGGAGATAGGTGTTTCCAGTTTCAGAGATTTTGTAGTTCGTTCCAGTCATTGGCAGCAGAGAACTGGAAGGAGAGGCGTCCAAAGGAAGAATTGGTTTTGGGGGTGACTAGAGAGATATACCTGCTGGAGCGCGTGCTACAGGGTAGGTGCTGCTATGGTGAACCAGCGAGCTGAGATAAGGGGGGATTTCCTAGCAGGGTCTTGTAGATGACTGGAACCAGTGGGTTTGGCGACGAGTATGAAGCGAGGGCCAGCCAACGAGAGTGTACAGGTCGCAGTGGTGGGTAGTATATGGGGCTTTGGTGACAAAACGGATGGCACTGTGATAGACTGCATCCAATTTATTGAGTAGGGTTTTGGAGGCTATTTTGTAAATGACATCACCGAAGTCGAGGATTGGTAGGATGGTCAGTTTTACAAGGGTATGTTTGCAGCATGAGTAAAGGATGCTTTGTTGCGGAATAGGAAGCCAATTCTAGATTTGACTTTGGATTGGAGATGTTTGATGTGAGTCTGGAAGGAGAGTTTACAGTCTAACCAGACACCTAGGTATTTGTAGTTGTCCACATATTCTAAGTCAGAGCCGTCCAAAGTAGTGATGTTGGACAGGCGGGCAGGAGCAGGCAGCGATCGGTTGAAGAGCATGCATTTGGTTTTACTTGATATTAAGAGCAGTTGGAGGCCACGGAAGGAGAGTTGTATGGCATTGAAGCTCGCCTGGAGGGTTGTTAACACAGTGTCAAAAGAAGGGCCAGAAGTATACAGAATAGTGTCGTCTGCGTAGAGGTGGATCAGAGAATCACCAAGCAGCAAGAGCGACATCATTGATGTAACAGAGAAGAGAGTCCGGTCAAGAATTGAACCCTGTGGCACCCCCATAGAGACTGCCAAGAGGCCCGGACAACAGACCCTCCGATTTGACACACTGAACTCGATCAGAGAAGTAGTTGGTGAACCAGGCGAGGCAATCATTAGGAAACCAAGGCTGTCGAGTCTGCCAATGAGGATGTGGTGATTGACAGAGTCAAAGGCTTGCCCAGGTCAATGAATACGGCTGCACAGTATTGTTTCCTATCGATGGCCGGTTACGATATCGTTTATGACCTTGAGCGTGGCTGAGGTGCACCCATGACCAGCTCTGAAACCAGATTGCATTGCGGAGAAGGTGTGGTGGGATCGAAATGGTCGGTAATCTGTTTGTTGACTTGGCTTTCGAAGACCTTAGAAAGGCAGGGTAGGATAGATTAGGTCTGTAGCAGTTAGGGTCAAGGGTGTCCCCCCCTTTGAAGAGGGGGATAACCGCAGCTGCTTTCCAATCTTTGGGGATCTCAGACGACACGAAAGAGAGGTTGAAGAGGCTAGTAATAGGGTGGGCAACAATTTCAGCAGATAGTTTTAGAAAGAAAGGGTCCAGATTATCTAGCCCGGCTGATTTGTAAGGGTCCAGATTTTGCAGCTCATTTAGAACATCAGCTGACTGTATTTGGGAGAAAGAGAAATGGGAAGGCTTGGGCGAGTAGCAGAGGGGAGGGCAGTGCTGTTGTCCGGGTAAGGGGTAGCTCAGGTGGAAAGCATGCCAGCCGTAGAAAAATGCTTATTGAAATTCTCAATTATAGTGGATTTGTCGGTGGTGACAGTGTTCTCCTATCTTCAGAGCGGTTGGAAGCTGGGAGGAGGTGTTCTTATTCTCCATGGACTTTACGGTGTCCCAGAACTTTTTTGATTTGTGTTGCAGGAAGCAAATTTCTGCTTGAAAAAGCTAGCCTTGGCTGTTCTAACTGCCTGTGTATATTGGTTGACGGCCAATGAACAATGACGGCCTATACCGGCCAAACCCGGACGACACTGGGCTAATTGTGCGCCGCCCTATGGGACTCCCAATTACGGCCGGTGTGATACAGCCTGGATTCGAACCAGGGTGTCTGTAGTGACGCCTCAAGCACTGAGAGGCAGTGCCTTAGACCGCTGCCACCACTCGGAGCCCCACACTCTTTGAGTGTGTCCATAGTTGATATATCCCTCAACGCATTTAATCCCATTACGTTGATTCTTCCTATCTCTCTTTCTCTGTGTATTTACTCAGCTTTTCTCTGTCCATGAGGAGTTAGTATACAGCTAAGACTCCTTCTCTCTCTGTATCTGTCTCTCTCTCCTTCTTTTTCTCTCCTTTTTCTCTCTCTTCCTTTTTCTCTCTCTCCTTTTTCTCTCTCTCCTTCTCTCTCTCTCTCTCTCTCTCTCTCTCTCTCTCTCTCTCTCTCTCTCTCCCTCTCTCGCTCCCTTTCTCCCCTTTCTCTCTCTCTCCTCTCCTCTCTCTCTCTCCTCTCTCTCTCTCTCTCTCTCTCTCTCTCTCTCTCACATTTTTCTCTCTCTCTGCCTGACTATCTGCTTGCCCACAGTGTAGCTGTCTGTGTGTTTACACACGGCAGCACTTCAGTATTTTAAGAGTAGGTTAAGCTAACGGAGGTGAATTGTGATATTTGAAAAGATTACAGTAATTTGGCCAATTGTAATGGAGCATGCCATTTCCAAAGTGCTCTTTCAGACCAGACATGTCACAACGGAGAAGAGGAGGAAGAGACAAAGAGTAGAATTTCCTGTCCATAATTGCCCTTGCCAAATTGGCAAAACCCCAGTGGAAATGGCATGGTAAAGCTAACAGGGTTTATGGCATAACACCAGTGGAAATGGCATGGTAAAGCTAACAGGGTTTATGGTCTCCTAACTGTAGTTGATGTAACAAATGAAGGAAAAAAAGCAGTGTAGGGGAGAGATGAGGCTGGGGCTCCCTCCGCTTGCTTCACCCTGAGAGACCCCACTGTAATCTATAGCCAGGACACTGCCTGATGAAGAGCCCAACAACACACACACATGCAATGCAGGTACGCACACATACAATATTTTTTATTTGCTCTAGAGCGCCTTCCTCTCGCAAACACCACAGTGAAAATCAATGTTCTGTTTTGGAAGCATAAATGGCCTCTGACAGCATTTCTGCGTTTTTTTCTCTGCAGATATAGATTTGTGTGTCGGGCAAAATAGCTGTAAGTTGTATCAATAATGTACAGGGGCACCCCATGTCTCCCATGTAATCTAATTCAACTTGAAATTAATTATCTGTGTTAAGTTCAGGGTTCTGCTGTCGAGCAACCAAGCTGATTTCTCTTACTTCCTCAACTCTCTCTCCCTCCCTCCACAAATACGATAGAACAGTTTGTTAGTGACCTTTTCCCATGGTGGGGGAGATGGTTGGGGGCGGGTGTGAGTGGTCGTAATGTCAGGGCTGTGCTGTTAGGTATTGGGATAAAGAGACAAAGGGTTGAGATCTCTGCGGTAAAACAGGCATTTCACTACTTACATGTAGTATGTACACAAAATGAGTGGTTTACTGTACATGTCCTCTTATTGCCCTGCTCAGATAATAATAGTCAAAACAGGCCATCTGATGTGACCACTCTGATGACCTCTTCTCAACAGACTAGAGCCCTCCTTCTATTGTCATGTTTGCATCTGTTATATTGATGTGCTGGTTTTGGGTTTAGGGGAAAGTGCCTTTCGTTCTCCTGCCTGGAGGGACTGCACTGTTGTATTGAGGGATGAGTCACTCTGCCAGCCAGGCACTGCACTCTGCAGCACTGCAGTTCTGAGGAGGAAGACGGGAAGAAGAGACATGAGAATGAATCAGTTTTGTGAATGAGGCAACTTCTCTCTTCTCTTTTTCTCTCCCTCACATCTCTCTCTCTCTCGTCTGGTCTGGTCTGGTCTTGTCTGGTCTGGTCTGGTCTGGTCTGGTCTGGTCTTGTCTTGTCTTGTCTTGTCTTGTCTGGTCTGGTCTGGTCTGGTCTGGTCTGGGTCTGGTTCTGGTCCTTTTGGTCTTGTCTTGTCTTGTCTTGTCTTGTCTGGTCTGGTCTGGTCTGGTCTGGTCTGGTCTGGTCTGGTCTGGTCTGGTAAAATGTGGCTCTAAAGAAGGTTGGTTCCACGCGTTATGGCAGTCAGGGAAAGTGACAGTGTTCTTTCTGGTCTGGATCATTCTAAAAGAAAGAAAGTGCTGATGATCAGTTTCCACCTCTGTCACTTTTACAAAGTTATGATTTTACATAGTAGATATGAAGGAGGCTGTGATCCTTACTATTATGAGCTGGAATATTGTCTACATATTTTGGGCATCTACGTGGGCAAGTGGCACTTACCAACAGTAAAACATGATTGCTATTCAGTAATTGTTTCTTCCTAGAGTAATTGTTCTTTAGTAGGGGTTGTTTTCTTAACTGTAGTCTATCACACCATCCTGAGGCTGCACTTTCACGTTGTCACAACAGGGAGGTTGTTGGTGTTAAAAGAGCTTGTTAACATTAAAAACTTTCATGCGTAAAAACTCATGAGGAGGAAGAGGAGTGGAGGAGGAGTAGGGTGTTCTCTAATTACCCCCCAGAAGGAGACTGGCAGGTGGCATCTGCCCCCCACCACTCCCTGCCCTTCACAGCTCCCTGCTCTCTGGTCCTGGGGGGACCTGTCAATCAAACCACTCTGACAGAGGTGTGTGTGTGCAGAGATGCTCTACTCACAATAATGTCACACTCTCACTAGTCATTATAGATAGATTAGGTAAATGGATGCTTGTATAAATGACGTTGGAATTAATTACCATTGGAATTATATATTTTTTTACTCTTAAAACATTTTGAGGAATTCAAGAGTTGACTAACTCTTGTGTTGAAAACGTCTGGAAAGGGATCTAGTTTGGACAAATCATTCGACCTGCTTCTGTGTGTCATCTCTGCGATTGATTCTTTTTTTCATGATGACTACTGGACATTTGTCTAAGTTTACAGACAAATGGGAGAGGTAAACTTAGAAAACCACAGAGACTCAAACACCAGAGAATCACACACACTGTCAAACACTATTCCTCTCTCCTCCCTCTCTCCTCCCCCATCTTTCTCCACTGCACTGCCATGATAAGAGCACCAGCCAGCCCTACACCTAGAGCTGTGGCAGTCATGAAATTTCATCAGCCAGTGATTGTCAAGCAAATAACTGCCGGTCTCATGGTAATTGACCGTTAATTAACATAAACACATTTAGCATATCCTGGCTTCCACGCATAGCCTACAAGCCACTGATGCAGACCTTTGGAATATCTACATTTAAACAAATTGAAAAAAATCCATTATTATTTTAGATAGGTCTAAAGAAACATGATATGAAGAGAATGTAGTCTATTTCAGAAGAACAGAATAGCATACTCTGAGTTGTCCTTATATTCGGCCCTGATCTGGATATGCCATATGGCTGTGGGCTACACTAGTTCATTTAGCAGACAAGATTTGCTTCGAATTCTGTGGCATTATTTTATAATGTTTTATTGTATGAAGAATACAATTGAACAAAGCTGAATAAAACAGAAAGGATATTTTCTCCAAACGATTTGAGGGAGTGAGCACGTGCAGCTGTTCTGTGTTGAGCGGGGGAACAAAGAAACAGGTACTCCTATATGCTTAATTTAGAGTTATTAATGTAACTTTAGTTGTGATACAAATGTTGGGATATATGTTTTGATTTTTAATACATTCTAAGGCTGCATGATGCGCTCTAAGGATGATTTGAAAAACGTTGCATGAAAGGCATGAGCTCTGCTTTGTTTTTTGGCAGGGTGTACACACTTCATCAGTCTCTCATTCAGAATTTGACAAGCACTTGATAATGCCTCGAATTTGCCCTTTGTGTGGCCGTAATGCCTCCTAAAAAAAATCGATGCCTTTTGTGGCCAGTGGCTGTTGTGCCCTTGGGCTGAATATAATAATTACAATTCCATTCACCCGGCTGCGTGCTCGAAGCACCTCTCACTCACATGGCTCTCCGTCACGTGATCGGGTCTTTGTCACAGGCTACAAGTGAAGACAGACACATCGGGGATGCAACTGCGGGTGTCCTTATCCGAAGTGCATATGGAAGATATTGGCAGAACTGTCGACATTTACTTTTCGTCAGCCAACAAGATGAGTAGATGAGTAGGCCTAACGAAAAGCAAAAGCACTAGTCTTATGTCAATCTACTATCCCCCATAGTACAAAAGTTGACCTATTCTATTCTGTGCGAGAAATAAATATTCCAAACAAAGTCTGGGACAATAGTGGGATGCGAAAGATCCCAAATGTATACAACCCTAGCATTCCCCAAAAAATGTTACGCCATGAGGCTGAAGCAACAGATCGGAATGTTTAGCTTAAAATGTTAATAAACTATTCGGCTATTTCTTCACATTATAAAGTTCCCTCAGCGCTCACAACAAGCAACCTCTGACAAAAGTCCCTCTACTTCTAGTCGAGGTGAAAATGATGACTCAGACACCTTATCGATAGCAACAGCTCATGGTCCTCTTGGAATCAGAAGTGTTTTTGATGCAATGGAGGAACGTAGTCAGAGAAATGCTGATGAATGTCTTGCTCGAGCTGTGTATGCAACTGGTTCACCTCTGATGCTCACAGGCAATGAGTATTGGTAGAGATTTCTGAATGTTCTTCGCCCAGCATACACCCCAACCAGACATGCTTTATCTACTCATTTGCTGGATGCAGAGTTCAACAGAGTTCAAGTGAAGGTCAAGCAAATCATAGAGAAAGCAGACTGTATTGCAATCATCTCTGATGGGCAAGGAATAATTAACTACATCATCTTCCAGTATTCTACAAGAGCACAGACACAAGGGACGACAGACACACCGGTCTCTACATTGCAGATGAGCTGAAGGCAGTCATCAATGACCTTGGACCACAAAAGGTGTTTGCACTGGTGACAGACAATGCTGCGAACATGACGGCTGCTTGGTCTAAAGTGGAGGCGTACTACCCTCACATCACACCCATTGGCTGTGCTGCTCATGCATTGAATCTGCTCCTCAAGGACATCATGGCACTGAAAACAATGGATACACTCTACAAGAGAGCCAAGGAAATTATTAGGTATGTGAAGGGTCATCAAGTTATAGCAGCAATCTACCTCACCAAGCAAAGTGAAAAGTATAAGAGCACCACATTGAAGCTGCCCAGCAACACCCGTTGGGGTGGTGTGGTCATCATGTTTGACAGTCTCCTGGAGGGGAAGGAGTCTCTCCAAGAAATGGCCATATCACAGTCTGCCAATATGGACAGCCCCATCAAGAGGATTCTCCTGGATTATGTATTTTGGGAGAGAGTGGTAAGCAGCCTGAAACTCCTGAAACCTATAGCAGTAGCTATTGCACGGAGAGGGAGACAATGCCACCCTGTTTGATGTTCAGACAGAAGAAATCCATACTGCCCTGCCCACTTCACTGTTACTCCAACCAGAGGAAACTGCAGTTCTGAAATACATCAAAAAGCATGAAGACTTCTGCCTGAAGCCCATACACGCCTCAGCGTACATGTTGGATCCCAAGTATGCTGGCAAGAGCATCCTGTCTGGTGCAGAGATCAACAAGGCCCATGGTGTCATCACTACCGTGTCTCGCCACCTTGGCCTGGATGAGGGCAAGATTCTTAGCAGTCTGGCAAAGTACAATTCCAAGCAAGGGCTTTGGAATGGAGATGCAATATGGCAGTCGTGCCAACATATCTCATCAGCCACCTGGTGGAAGGGACTTTGTGGATCTGAGGCTCTTTCCCCTGTTGCCTCCATCGTCCTCCAAATCCCACCAACATCAGCCACCTCAGAGCGCAACTGGTCCTTGTTTGGGAACACACACACCAAAGCACGCAACAGGCTGACCAATACAAGGGTTGACAAATTGGTGGCCATCCGGGCAAATTTGAGGCTTTTTGAGCCTGACAACAAGCCATCCTCAACAAGGTTGTAAAGTGACAGTGAAGATGAGGCCTCAAAGTCTAATGTTCAAGAGGTGGACATTGAGGAGGTCCAGGGAGAAGACATGGAAGCCTGAGAGGAAGACAACCAAAGCTTTAGTTTCTTTCATTTTACAGATGTATGTTCAAATCGTTTTTGGGAGATGCGATGGATCATTGGGGATCATTCAATATTCCCTTTCTTTTGTTGTTTATGTTTCTGTCTCCATGTGATATGGTAAATATACCCAATGCAAAACATCTACATTTAAATGGTATTAATATTAATTTGCATATATTTCAGTTAATTTCCATATATTTCCGTTAGTTCCTAAGGAAAGTTTCCACCTCTGAATATTACCCAAAATGTGCAACTCTTGTTGTCACCCATCAGACTATTCTTGATTTAATCTTGTCTTTACATATACTAAATAATATATGTGTGAAATATATTTTGATTTAGAATGGACCATTATCATGCATCTGTCTCGAAACAGAGGCAGTGGAAAACATACGTCGTCTATGCACTTAAATAGTGAATGGAGGACGCTTTTCCCCGTGGTTTATTTTCATGCCAGCCTGGTAGGCTATACTCCTGTTGTAACGAGAAGCAATGTGCTTAATATTAGGAAAGTTTAGAAATAAATATAGTAGGCCTAGCCTATAGCTGATGGGATCCTCCTCTTTTTAATAGAGGCCATCACTCTGTTTTCTCACGCAATTGCATGGCCTATAGAAATGTTGCGTAACATGAGCTCATGGGCTCTCATGAAGTGTTTGATTAGATTTGCGATTACATTTGCATTGATGTCAGCGTGATTAGAGGGACAATAGAGTGCTGAGTACCATGCGGTTAGCAGGTTTGGTAGGCTACTAATGACCATCAGCACATCAGAGCTTGGAGAAACCTAATTACCGTGACTAAACGGTCACGTGGAATTTGACTGCCGTCATGACTCGTGACCGACCATGACCGCCTACCTCCACCCCCTCACCCCCTTACTCCCCCACACCATTAACCCCCCTTCATATTTTCATTAAAATCTGAAGGACCTCATCAGCACTCGTTAAAACCTGAGCCATCCATGTAATTAGTTAAGTAATAACAGGGAAGCGCTCGTCAGGCCTCTTAACTAACGGGCCCTGGCCCCACCGCTCCACTGGTGCTGATGACACCCACCCTGATCACGACTGGCTCTCCACGGCCATTAGCCAGCAGCGGGCAGAGACCCACCACCGCTCCCTTCACCCACTACGCCCGCTCCTCTTCACCCGCCTGATGGTGATATAATTATAGACAGTCACATCCCCTCTGTTTTAGGACCAATGTGTTTAATTAAAGAGGATGAAGGTTAGCATGGCCTCTAGCATGGCTTCTGTCTGCTCTGACTTTGTTTTGGTGTGTTTACAATGTATTGATTGAAGGCTAATGACGATACTGGCATAGCCATTGAAACAAATCAATTTACCTTAATAACACAATGGCCTTGGTGTGTTCTGGGATGCTTTTGATAACCCCTGGCATAAAAGCAATAAGCGTTATGTTAGGAGGATGGATGTCAGTCAGCACAGCGGTGTGTGTGTGTGGAGATGGGGGGGTGCAAATATGAATGGCAACACAGGCGGTTGAGGTGTGTGTGTTGGGGGGGTAAATTTGTGCCTTGGGGTGGAAGCGGTTGTGTAATGAGAACCAGAAAATGGGAGATGGGTTGAGGGAGACAGAGATAGACAAAGCGTGGAGACAGGAGATGGAGAGAGATGAGAACTTTGACAAACTTTACCTGGAGACGGAGCAGCCCTGCTCACTTCAGCAAACTAACAAACAGATATAAAACAAGAAAATCATTTCAGCTGTGGGAGGGGGGGAGGAAACACTAGGACCCTCTGTTCTCATTTAGCCCAAAATTAAAGATGTGAGGTTAGATGGCCTTCTAGGTGCTCCACAAGATGGCCCTACTCTGAAAGCCCTGTGTGAGATTGGGTCAACACCATATTCCTTTCATGATTTTCAGTGCCTATGTATTGTACAGTGCTGTATGTTCATCTCAAGTACAGGAAAACGATTTTTCACGTATGACTGATGTTGTGTCTTGTTGTCTGTCCTGAAATCTCTGACACATGCCATATTCCTTGAATGTATTCAATGTCTATCTGCAGTTAAATTCGGAAGTTTACATTACACCTTAGCCAATACATTTAAACTCAGTTTTTCACAATTCCTGACATTTAATCCTAGTAAACATTCCCTGTCTTAGGTCAGTTAGGATCACCACTTTATTTTAAGAATGTGAAATGTCAGAATAATAGTAGAGAGAATTATTTATTTCAGCTTTTATTTCTTTCATCACATTCCCAGTGGGTCAGAAGTTTACATACAGTCAATTAGTATTTGTTAGCATTGCCTTTAAATTGTTTAACTTGGGTCAAACGTTTCGGGTAGCCTTCCACAAGCGTCCACAATAAGTTGGGTGAATTTTGGCCCATTCCTCCTGACAGAGCTGGTGTAACTGAGTCAGGTTTGTAGGCCTCCTTGCTCGCACAAGCTCTTTCAGTTCTGCCCCAAATGTTCTATAGGATTGAGGTCAGGGCTTTGTGATGGCCACTCCAATACCTTGACTTGTTGTCCTTAAGCCATTTTCCACAACTTTGGAAGTATGCTTGGGGTCATTGTCCATTTGAAGACCCATTTGCGACCAAGCTTTAACTTCCTGACTGATGTCTTGAGATTTTGCTTCAATATATCCACACAATTTACCGTCCTCATGACGCCATCTATTTTGTGAAGTGGACCAGTCCCTCCTGCAGCAAAGCAACCCCACAACATGATGCTGCCAACCCGTGCTTCAAGGTTGGGATGGTGTTCTCCGGCTCCTTCTTGAGTGGTATGACGGCTGCGTGGTCCTATGGTGTTTATACTTGCGTACTATTGTTTGTACAGATGAACGTGGTACCTTCAGGCGTTTGTAAATTGCTCCCAAGGGTGAACCAGACTTGTGGAGGTCTACAATTTTTTTTCTTGGCTGTCTTGGCTGATTTCTTTAGATTTTCCCATGATGTCAAGCAAAGAGGCACAGAGTTTGAAGGTAGGCCTTGAAATACATTCACAGGGTCACCTTCAAATGATTCAAATGATGTCAATTAGCCTATCAGAAGCTTCTAAAGCCATGACATAATTTTATGGAATTTTCCAAGCTGTTTAAAGGCACAGTCAACTTAGTGTATGTAAACTTCTGGCCCACTGGAATTGTGATACAGTGAATCATAAGGGAAATAATCTGTCTGTAAACAATTGTTGAAAAAATTACTTGTGTCATGCACAAAGTAGATGTCCTAACCGACTTGCCAAAACTATAGTTTGTTAACAAGAAATGTGTGGTGTGGTTGAAAAACAAATTTTAATGTCTCCAATCTGAGTGTATGTAAACTTCCGACTTCAACTGTATGTATTGTCTATGTTCATCCTGTGCACTGTGAGAGGCCTTGTCATTGATGTGCATCTGGTTGTGTCCTGTCCACAGGTAGAATGCAAGAAGGCTCAGCCCAAGGAGGTGATGTTCCCACCGGGTACGCGAGGCAGGGCCAGGGGCCTGCCCTACACCATGGAYGCCTTCATGCTGGGGATGGGCATGCTGAGTGAGTACACTTGGATTGGTGCAAGACATATTTTCAGAATCAATGGGGCCTTATGGTAATATTGACAAAACACAATATGGCAATTAGCAAATGTAGCCCACTAACTTTTCCAAAGTGACCCTTTCCAAGACTTTGACATTACCGTGGTTTCTAATGCTCTGGCAGGACAGGAAGGGCACTCTGACTGACACTGACTAACTGTGTCTCCCTCCACCGCTGACATGTCCTCTCACACTGTCTGATACCAACACCAACTCTGGTACCAATCCTGATTCTGACTCTGACGTGCTAGTGATTTCTGCCTGACATTGAGACTCTCAGNCTCTCACACTGTCTGATACCAACACCAACTCTGGTACCAATCCTGATTCTGACTCTGACGTGCTAGTGATTTCTGCCTGACATTGAGACTCTCAGCCACTTACTATGTAAAGGAATGTAACTAAAAGGACATGCTCCCCAAATCCCTATGAAGGATTAAGAAGGCAAGGTGAAATACTGTCAAATGGCTCCTACAAGTTCGCTGCCACTTACAAACATCTTCTAGACTAGAGCTCATTCAAGGAAATGCTGGAGACTCTTCCGTCACCCCCCCCACAACGACACAAAGACCCCCTCCCTCACAGCAGTTCACAAAGCATGTTCCCCCATTTTCTGTAGATTTGACAAGGAAAAGACAGGAAACAAGGATTTTGTGAAGGCTCCCCCAACCTGCTCTACCCCCTCCCTTCCAGCTCCCTCCTCCCTTCTCACTATCTTCTCAGAGCTTCAGCCCAGCGTTAGTGACAAGAGATAATTACTGTTAGATTGATCGTCTGCTCAAAGTAACTGAAGCAAATAAATMGTTTGATGCTGGGTGCTGAATCCGAATGACGGCTAATGGAAGCTGCAGGATAGGTCGCCCTGCCCGTAATTTGGCTTGATGAAGCATCCTCATAGGGGCTTGCATGAAATATTCTATTGATATTCAGACAGTCCCGTTACCATATCCACTGCCTCGAACCCCCCACCCACCCCCCCCAAACCCCAGTTCTCCCAGCCCCCAAATTCATCCAAGCAGAGCTATGGATTACAGAAGTAAATGAAGAGGAAAATTGAAGTAATGTTAAATTATGAATTTATGATTTCATCTGGCAGACCTCAAGATTGCTGAATTATAGGGTATGGATATCACATGGTTTCATCTGTTGGGGGGATGAGAGGAGGGCTTGTCTCCTACTGTAGTTCATCTTCATCAACATCATTCATTCTCCAACTTCTCCACCACAAACCTCTAGCTTCTGTTCTAACTCAGCCTGGTTGGTTTGGCAGAGTTGTGTCAAGTTGCTCTACAGGTGGCAGTGTCAATGCCCTGTCAACAGACATGTTTTAGGGCAGGGTTCTCCAACCCTGTTCCTCCAACTCTAATTTAGCTCACCTGATTGTAATAATTAGCTGGATGATAAATTGAATCAGATTAGTTCTAACTGGGGTTGGAGTGAAAAACTACAGGAGGGTAGCTCTCCAGGAACAGGGTTGGATTGAAAACCTACAGGAGGGTAGCTCTCCAGGAACAATGTTGGAGTGAAAACCTACAGGAGGGTAGCTCTCCAGGAATACAGTGTTGGATTGAAAACCTACAGGAGGGTAGCTCTCCAGGAACAGGGTTGGAGTGAAAACCTACAGGAGTTTAGCTCTTCAGGAACAGGGTTGAAGAGCCCTGTTTTAGACTGATATGAAGACACTCCACAACATTCTGGTGAACTTATTCAGATTTATCAACTTGGCAAAATGTGGAGCGAATGGAAAGAGTGCATAGAAGAGGAGGAGGAGAGAAGTGTGAGTAGCAGTAAAGGAAAGGATGGAGAGAGAGGGAGTATGAACTGAACTGCCAAGTTCTCTTCGACACTTGTTATCTAAGTGAAATTGGAAAAGCAGGACAGCGAAACATTCTGTTCGCTAATTTGCATACAAAAATCAACAAGGCTTATTATTTAAGGAACCCTAATTCCTTACGTGCCTAAATCTCATTAACCCCCCCCCCCACCCCCCCTTCTGTTCGCTTCTTTGTTTACCACACCTAATCGAGCCATTTATCTTTATTGCGTTAGAGCCTGAATGTATGTTTGCTGAAATTAATGCACATTTAAAGCCCTGTGCAGAGTGCGGCTTTACCAGATGCATAATTGGTTTTAAAGTGAATCTGAACTGTTGAGCCATAAAATAGGTGCATTAGTATGCATATTAATACACGGGCCCTGAGGCTCTGAGGCAGCCACAGTGGGGCCAGATACAGTGACAGCCTTTATTTACTGAGGTATATACAGAGAGATATGGAGGACAGGAGAGGAGAGACAGGAGAGACTGAAGAGAGGAGCCCACCCCAGAACAATTGTCAGACGAATCACTTCCTATCTGCTGTGTGTGTGTGTGCGTTCATGCATGCCGGCACACGGTCTATGCCTCGTCTCGACAGCCAGACCACACCCCCTCCTCTCCTGTTTCCATGTCTCCATCCCCTCATGTTGAGCTTGCTTGTCTGGATGTCTTTCTCTAGCCTAGCTCCGCCTCCTGGAGGAAAGCAGAAGCACATGGTGATCGTCTCACCTGCTAGTGTTACACACACACACACACACACACACACACACACACA
>NC_036862.1:31053609-31094894 GCF_002910315.2 Salvelinus sp. IW2-2015
CACACACACACACACACACACACACACACACACACACACACACACACACACACTCTCTTCTCATATCAGCCCAACTCTATTGTTGGTTTCCAATTTATACAACAAGGATGTGATGACTGAGGAGTAAATGTGTGTTAATTTAAAGGGCGGAGCATCTGTGTGTGTTTGTTTGATTATGCAGGCCTGTCTAGCTGTGTTCTAGGTCATTCATTTGGCTGTGTAATTCATAAGTAGCCTATCATATGCAGACAGCAGAGCTGAGTTGGAGAGAATTAAAGTGTGTGTGAGTGAATGTGTTAATGTGTACATCTGTATGTCTCTAGAGACAATGGAATATGACTAAGTGGGTGCGTGAGTGCTTGCAAATGTGTGTGTTAATGCCGGTGTCTGTGTTCATGCAGACAACAGCAAGCACTGATAGACTTAGTTGAGTACAAACCTTGAGGCTGCATGACAGTTACCGGCTGACATAATTTCATGACCGCCATAGCCCTAGCTGGGCTGTTGTTTGTTCTGCTGACGAGGCATGGCTACCCCCAACGCGTGCGCACACACACACTCACACACACACACACACTCACACTCACACACACTCACACTCACACTCACACTCACACACTCGAATCCCAAGGTTCTGGCTTTTCTCTGTGTTAATCACCAATGTCAATAGAGCCCCACCAAACACACACACACTATCTCTCTTTCTCCGCAACCTCTTTAAAGGGAGGACGCTTTTATTTATTTTTATTTTTTAAATATTTTTTTAAATGTATGAGCATGGCCTTATTTCTATTACAGCATATTGGATGTCTGTCATTCATATTCCATTCACCCTGTTCAATGTAACATTGATAGGTTTAGGCTACTACGTGATACTCAAATTTTCATTATACCCGCCATGAGGTTGCTACAACCTAGCCTATGAATTAAAGTTTATAACCTAGGTGCACAAAGGTCGAAAGAAAAAAATGAGGTGACGAACAGTGACACATTCAATACCGCTTTGCACACTTGCCTGCATCTAGCTGATATAGGGTATACTGTAATCATTACTCCAACAGTTGCAAACGAGAGTTTCTATTGGACAAATTCAGGTATGTTTATCTAAGTTTAAGAAAAGTTTTTAATAGAATCAGCGGAATGAATACCCCCATGATCACACGTAAACACAGTTCACCTTTTCGCATCTATGCGCTCTCCTCCTCTCACTTTTTCCCTTTGCTTGTGACTTCAATGCACAACACATCAGCTGTATGTGACCAGGTGAAACAAACTTTCCAAGACAAACCATATCATAACAGCTACACACAGCCTACATCGTTGTCCCTATATTAGCTAAAGTAACATCATGGTCAACATAGCTAATAGGACAAACGTTAGTAAACCCACTACAATCATGCAGTAACGTTACAGTGTATAGTCAGTAAGCAGTTTACACCGGCGGGCCCCGGTGGCAATACATTTGTAAAACCAAAAGCTTACCTTGACTTGGAAGAGTTCCAGTGTTGTGTTGGATAGTCATGCTAGCTAACATAGCATCCCTCTGTTTGAGCCAGGTGTTTGAGTAGGCTAAACTAGCTAGCTGCATTTGCTAGCTAAGTAAGTGAAAGTGAAAATGAAAATGACTAAATATGCAGTACCATTAAAAAGTTTGGACACACCTACTCATTCCAGGGTTTTTCTTTATTTTTACTATATTCTACATTGTAGAATAATAGTGAAGATATCAAAACTATGAAATAACACATATGGAATCATATAGTAAATAAAAAAGTGATAAACAAATAGATTCTTCAAAGTAGCCACCCTTTGCCTTGATTACAGCTTTGCACATTCTTGGAATTCTCTCAACCAGCTTCACCTGGAATGCTTTTCCAACAGTCTTGAAGGATTTCCTTCAAAGAAGCTTTATAGCCTTCTTTAAATATCCTCACAAAAAAAAAGAAATGGAACACGTTCAGTATTTATTTATTTTCAACAATATATATATATATATTTGTTTTTAAAAACATTTTTATCCCATTTTCTCCCCAATTTTCGTGGTATCCAATCGCTAGTAATTACTATCTTGTCTCATCGCTACAACTCCCGTACGGGCTCGGGAGAGACGAAGGTCGAAAGCCATGCGTCCTCCGAAGCACAACCCAACCACTGCTTCTTAACACAGCGCGCCTCCAACCCGGAAGCCAGCCGCACCAATGTGTCGGAGGAAACACCGTGTACCTGGCCCCCTTGGTTAGCGCGCACTGCGCCCGGCCCGCCACAGGAGTCGCTGGAGCGCGATGGAGACAAGGATATCTACCGGCCAAACCCTCACTAACCCGGACGACGCTATGCCAATTGTGCGTCGCCCCACGGACCTCCCGGTCGCGGCCGGCTGCGACAGAGCCTGGGCGCGAACCCAGAGACTCTGGTGGCGCAGCTAGCACTGCGATGAGGTGCCCTAGACCACTGCGCCACCCGGGAGGCCCTCTTTTTCAACAATATTTTAATTGTAAATGTTATCAAGTTCAATGTGTGTCAGAACCTCATAGTAACCACTACATTGCATTTACCTCCAAGACTCTCTATCTTTCTTTGTCTCTCGCTCTCTCTCTCACACACAAACATATACAAATGCACAAAATGTGCACGTAAACTGCTGTTGTTGTTTGTGAGCAGGGATAGGGCTCTGTAGCAGGATTTAAACAACAGCTCATCTGCCTTCAAGTGTCTAATGAGACCCAGTTGGACTGTGACAGCTCCTGCCTCCAATCTGGCAACCGTACAAGAGCAGCATGTGTTGGGTCCCATCCCACTTTATTTCCGTCTTATCTTCCATCGTGACCAGGATGTGCTCCAACGGATCCAGCATGGCAAACACTGCTGATGTGTTTTTACCCCTTTTTCTCCCCAATTTCGTGGTATCCAATTGGTAGTTACAGTCTTGTCCCATCGCTGCAACTCCCGTATGGGAGGTGAAGGTCGAGAGCCGTGTGTCCCCCGAAACACAACCCAGCTAAGTCGCACTGCTTCTTGACACAAAGCCCGCTTAACCTGGAAGACAGCCACGACAATGTGTCGGAGGAAACACCGTACAGCTGGTGTGCATTGCGCCCGGCCCTCCACAAGAGTCACTAGTGCATGATGGGACAGGAACTTCCCTGCTGGCCAAATCCTCACCTAACCCGGCCGACGCTGGGCCAATTGTTTGCCGCCCCATAGATCTCCCGGTCGTGGCCGGCTTCGACAGAGCCTGGACTCGAACCAGGATCTCTAGTGGCACAGCTAGCACTGCGATGCAGTGCCTTAGACCACTTTGCCACTCGGGAGGCTGATGTGGTGTTTTTTTAACACTCACTCACTCTCTCTTTCTTTCTTTCTTTCTTTCTTTCTTTCTTTCTTTCTTTCTTTCTTTCTTTCTTTCTTTCTTTCTTTCTTTCTTTCTTTCTTTATCTCTTCTCTTCTCTGCTCTCTCTCTCTCTCTCTCTCTCTCTCTCTCTCTCTCTCTCTCTCTCTCTCACACCACACACACACACACACACACACACACACACACACACACACACACACACACACACACACCACACCACACACACACACACACACACACACACACACACACACACACACACACACACACAACAGTTACGGCTCTATCGGAAGCTATGAGAATAAGGACTGGCGGAGCTAAAGGAGCACTTCTCCTCAGCGAAGATGGCACAATTTAACAAGATTGCAAGTATATTCCCAAATAGCAGACTCAGTTTGTTTTTGTCGCTTTTGGAGTGACTTTTTACAATCACTCAATCATATTTCCCCTCGCCTGTCCGTCTGTGGTATCTCTGCGGGTATTACCGCCCGCCGCGCACCGCCTGTAGGCCTCACACCTCAGAAAGACCCTGCGTCTCTCTAATCCATAATGTCCTTGCACAAATCTCATCCACTCATTGTCTTGCAGCACCGTGTCGTTCATGATCGATTAGCCGGGGCTCTAAAAGAAAGGTTATCCATCAATAACAGTGTAGAGGGGACAAAAAACCTGGACAGATCCAGACACCCTGTTGCCATATAACCCTGGGAGCCTGCGGGGGGACGAGGGGACATCTGGGAGGAGGAGGCTGGAGAGCATTGCAGGCTGAGACTGGGACACTTCTGATGCTCATCAGCTAAAACTGAGCCTCATGACTCACGTGCTATCTAGTGTCAGCAGCAGGGTTGTGTGTGTGTGTGTGTGTGTGTGTGTGTGTGTGTGTGTGTGTGTGTGTGTGTGTGTGTGTGTCTAAAGTGATGGGAGGCCAAGATGGTTTAACACAACTCCTGATTGTCCTCTCTCTCTCCCCCCTAGGTTACCCAAACATTGTAGCAACGTACGGCCGTGGATACACTGGTTTTGCCCCAAGCTACAGCTACCAATTCCCTGGTAAGTTCCATCTTTTTAGGCACTGTGTGCTTCTCTGCCTGCCTGCTGGGGTGGGGTAATGGACCTCTGTTGGTTCACACAGACCCGCCTCCCTCCACGCACACACACACACAGAGAGTTTGGCACACAAACAAAAAAATCAAATCTCACACACACAGTGTTCTCTGTCTGATCTCAGCTGTGTTCCTGAGGATGATTATGTGATATTGTAATGCCATGTCACTCTCTGTAACCCAAATGGCTTCAGTAAGGGATGAATTCCTTCCTGGCACCCACTCACCGCATCATCACTCTGCCAGCTATTATACTGTGGAAAAATCCAATCTGCCAAATGTGATTAGATAAGGTAACATTATGCAGTTATTTCACCATTCACTTCCCTCTAAAGATCTCTACAATGGGAAATGTCAGGGTTGAGCCTAAAATGTGCCAACAGCACTTGACGGTGATCCACGGTTCAGGCTTGATTTCATGCCTTATTTCAACATGTTATGAGTGGCCTGTGTCCTCTCTGCCGCTTGGTATCACTATACCCAGATTGGCATGGTGCCAGTGGGAGAGAGTGACTGTCACCATGCTAGGGACTGCCATGACGAGATGGTCCACGATTATCCAGCCTGCAGGGAATTTATATACACATATACAGGAGGGGAACAAGCAGTGTTTCAATGTGGAGTTGTTTTTCTTGTGGATGGTCAATTTAATAGTTGAAACCTATCTTTCTAATAGGAGTCAGGTAATGTTTGTTTAGATACAGTTTGATACACCAGTGTACTCTACTAATAATGACGTGGGATCTTTGGCGATTTAACTTCAATTGTCTGAAATGTTACATTTTGATTGTGGTCTGTAGCTGTTGATCTTGTGGCCTTAGCCCCATGCTCATACGAAGATGCAAGAACCCACTGCATCTGTGAGCAATGTCAAACGTCTGTTGAGTATGGAGTGGAGAACATCAGTACAGTATTGCAGCAGGTTGTTGTCTCTATAATCACAGCATCTCGGTGTACTCTTCAGCGGCAGTGTGAACGCGTGTCAAACGGAGTCGCAAACACCCGAGTTCAGACGGAATATTACAGAAACAGATGAATAAATGAATGGAGGGAATTAATAATGAATGGGTGTAAATTGGCGAGGTGCTGGTGAAATCATCCAGCACTGTGACTATACCAGGGGAAAGGGATTAAAACAGGGGTGTCAAACTCATTTTTGTCCAGGGTCTGCATTTGGTCTTCAACAAGGTCTGGAGGGCCGCACTGAAAATTGGTTATATTTACGCTGCGTAAAACTTTTGACTGTCTAGCTGTCTAGCTCTCCCATCCTTCCTCCTCCCCTCTCTCCTCCTTCTCCTTCCTCCTCCCCCTTCGTCCTCCTCTCCTCTCTCCTCCCCCTCCCTCCTCCTCCTACTCACACAGATTAACAATAAAATGAAAAGACAAAAAGCAAGAACAAACCCTCTAGCTGGAGGGACCCCAGCAGATCTAGTGCTATCTGTCATCAGTCCAGGCCTTGGTTTCGCTAGTACACAGGCACTGTGTGACATTGTTAAAAGGGCTGTTTGCTCTGAGGTTAACTTTGCTGCCTTCCTTTAATCCGCTGGCTCTGTCTGTAAAATGATCTTGCCTCAGCACCAGGAACAATGTGGCCCTTTTTTCTCCCTGTGATTGTCAGATACTGTAGTGCCAAACAACCTTGGTATCGGACATGTAAGGTGAAAAGCCTTTTTTCCCTCCTTGTAGCGTAGGGAGATTTAGCATAAAGCTCACTCTGCTTGGGAGGTTAAAAATGGACTGTTGAAAATGAGAGGAGATGCACTGCCCGCAATCCTCACAGGAGACAGCTTCAGAGGTCAAATGGAGGTGTGTGTGTGCGTGTGCATGCGTGCGTGCGAGGTCATTTTACCATGGCCTATTTCTCATCTCACACGTCTCCTGATTCAAAAATGATTTGATAGAATGTTTCCTGTGTTATGGCTATTGTAAAGTGTGCGTGCACATTGCTAAAGCAACAATAAGGATGATGAGACAACAGTGTTTACAATTCGTGCTGCGTGCCTTTTTGTATTTTCTTAATTTTTTCCCGCTACATTCCCCCTTTGCCAGTTCTAAGAAACAGCCATTTTAGAGCAATTGGATGATGTGGCAATAGCGTTTCTATTTCACTTCTTTACTGGTTCAAATGGACCTGGTGCGAGACTTACCAAAACAAGAAACACTTGAAGGGAATATCATGGCGTCTCTCTCTGTAGACTCTCTCTCTCCTCTCACCTTCACAGCAGCCAATTGTCTTGTTGTCTTTGTCACATCCCATTTCTGGCGTCTGACGTGCCTGCCGCTGATGAGAGCTGAAGGATGTGGTGGCGGTGAATGCCAAGGTCACAGCCTCTTAGAGCACTTCCTGTGCCATGGCTGTGTAATAAAGCTCCCTCATCCCTTGCTCCTCTCCTCCATTTACCTGGCTCTTCTTTAAGGGGGAAGGGAATTGAAGCTTCACTTTTGATTAGAGCCTAATCAGTTATGCAAATGGGAGGGGAACCATCAAGGGGTTTGCCCCCATCAACCTCAAACACACACACATGCAACGCCCACACACACACCCGGGGCCCCACAGCCTGAATTCAGACAGCTACACACTGCGGCTAAGGGAGATAGAAACCAAACAAACAACAAATAAAACACCTTTGGTGCCCCTCTGTTTCTCTGTGCTTTCTGGCCTGGCCATCAAGAGAGTGAAATACCTGCTGTGCTCTGTTTAATAACTACCCGAACCATGCTGGGCTCGCAGGTCGGTCTGGCTCTGTTTAATAACTACCCGAACCATGCTGGGCTCGCAGGTCGGTCTGGCTCTGTTTAATAATACCCGAACCATGCTGGGCTCGCAGGTCGGTCTGGCTCTGTTTAATAACTACCCGAACCATGCTGGGCTCGCAGGTCGGTCTGGCTCTGTTTGCCCCAAATCACTAGGTTGGACAGAGAGGGAGAGAGTGATGGAGGGAGATGAAGAGAAAAAAGGAAGGGATGGGGAAAAAAAGAAACTCACATTCAAGGTCAAAAAATGCAGCATCAGCAAATAGACCTGTTCCAACGTAGTCATCAGTTAGACAGCCAAGATCATGGATCGTAAAAAACTGAAAGGGTGCCTGTAAACTGAGAAAGAGCACGTTCTACATTGTCACCTCACTCAAAACTTCCTATTTTTTGGGAGGCTAAAACCATGATTTGATCAAACAGTAAAGTGCATTATCCTCATGATTCCTGTAATTAAAGTGTCTGCCTGTCGCTGTGCCTGCTATGATGAGCGAGCAACTCCTCTCCCCCCATGGGTTCGAGCGAAAAATGCATTCTGAATTGTATAACATTTAAAAATGCAATTGTGGGAAAAACACAGCTTTGGAAGCTTCATCCCAAGGTCCTGTCAAATAGAGAAGGGTCTCAACTTTCTGTAGGTATAATTTTTATTTCTCAACTCTCAATATTCAGCTCTTTAGCAACTTTTTTACAACCAAGATATTTGATATCGCTTTGAGATATGGAGCAGCGCGCGTGTAAAATGAGCACCGACCATTGCGAGGGCATAGACCTCATTGGGTAGTAGGCCACAACTGCAAACCGGGAGGGCATGGAAGCGAGCGCACCCATAACTACCAGGACCAACACACACCGCTCACAGCATGAAACTACCCATAACTACCAGGACCAACACACACCGCTCACAGCATGAAACTACCCTGAACTACCAGGACCAACACACACCGCTCACAGCATGAAACCAAACTACAAAACATAAATAGCGAAACACAAAACATACAATAATCCCATCCCCATCCTGACCCCTGATTGGAAGACCTAAAACATTTATACTGTACATTTGTGTATATAATTATTCCAACACTCATCAGTTCCACCCTTCAGACAGCCACTGATCAACCCATCTTTCCTAGTAAATCATAATTCTACCATTTCCTCTCGCAATGCATCCCTCCATTCTCCCATGGTGTCTCACTAGTGACTTGAACCTCCCCATTGCAACATTTCTGCCCAAATTGCCACAAAAATAAGTGTTTTACCCAAGAGCACAATGATATTTCCTGTTGACTGACTGTGGTCCTTCAAATCCCCCAGCAATACTGTTTGCAGGTCCAACTGCACCCTGATATTATGGCATAACAACCATTCCTGGACCTGACTCCAAAAACAAGCTACCCGTGGGCAGTACCAAAAGAGATGCTCTATTGATTCTGTTTCTGTATGGCAGAGTCTGTACCGGTCTGACTGTTGAATACCCCATATACTGAGCATTCTTTTTGTAGTGAGAATTTTATATAATAGCTTAAATTGAAAATAACTAATTGAAGCATCAATTGTTGTTTTGTATATCAGTTCATATACCCGATGCCATGGTATTGGGACATCGAAAATCTGTTCCCAACTATACGGAACGAAAATATAAACGCAACCGGTAACAATTTCAAATATGTTTTTCAACTACTTTCAGTTCATATAAGGAACTCAGTCAACTGAATTAAATTCAGTCGGCCTTAATGATGGATTTCACTTGACTGGGCAGGGGCGTAGCCACGGGTGGGCCTGGGAAGGCATAGGCCTACCCACAGAGGAGCCAGGCCCAGGCAATCAGAATACGTTTTAAAGGGGCTTTATTTTACAGGTAGAAAAACCCCTCAGTTTCATCAGCTGTCTGGGTGGCTGGTCTCAGACGATACCGCAGGTGAAGAAGCTGGATTTGGAGGTCCTGGGCTGGCGTGGTTACACCTAGTCTGCGGTTGGCAGGCCGGTTGAACGTATTGCCATATTTTCTAAAACGTCGTTGGAGGTGGCTTATGAGATAGAAATGAACATTAAATTCTCCTGCAACAGCTCTGTGGACATTCCTGCAATCAGCATGCAAATGACACTCCCGCAACTTGAGACATCTGTGGCATTGTGTTGTGTGACCAAACTTTTTATTGTCCCCAGCACAAGGTGCACCTGTGTAATGATCATGAAGTTTAATCAGCTTCTTGATATGCCACAGGTGGATGGATTATCTTGGCAAAGGAGAAATGTTCACTAGGGATGTAAACAAATTTGTGCACAAACAAATGTATTCCTTTCACTTTTAAGTACTTTCCTTTTCCATTTTTTGTGGCAGAGCTGCAGTGAGTTGGTTCTAATTTGACATCTCCACACACATGGATTAATTGGTTGTATAACATAATTATACCGTCGTTGTTTACAATTTCATTCACAAACATGATAACTTTCTTATACAGTGCATTCGGGAACTATTCAGACCCCTTGAATTTTTCCGCATTTTGTTACGTTACAGCCTTATTCTAAAATGTATTAAATCGTTTTTTCCTCATCAATCTACACACAATAAATAGCCCATAATGACAAAGAAAAAACATGTTTTCAGAATTTTTTGAAAATATATATATAAATAAACTGATATCACATTTACATAAGTATTCAGACCCTTTACCCAGTACTTTGTTGAAGCACCTTTGACAGAGATTACAGCCTCGAGTCTTCTTGGGTATGACGCTACAAGCATGGCACACCTGTATTTGGGGAGTTTCTTCCATTCTTCTCTGCAGAACCTCTCAAGCTCTGTTAGGTTGGATGGGGAGTGTCGCTGCACAGCTATTTTCAGGTCTCTCCAGAGATGTTCGATCGGGTTCATGTCTGGGCTCTGGCTGGGCAACTCAAGAACATTCAGAGACTTGTCTCAAAGCCACTCCTGCGTTGTCTTGGCTGTGTGAGTATGGTCGTAGTCCTGTTGGAAGGTGAACCTTCGCCTCAGTCTGAGGTCCTGAGCGCTCTGGAGCAGGTTTTCATCAAGGATCTCTCTGTACTTTCCTCTGTTTATCTTTCCCTCGATCCTGACTAGTCTCCCAGTCCCTGCCGCTGAAAAACATCCCCACAGCATGATGCTGCCACCACCATGGTTCACCGTAGGTATGATGCCAGGTTTCCTCCAGGCGTGACGCTTGGCATTCAGGCCAAAGAGTTCAATCTTGGTTTCATCAGACCAGAAAATCTTGTTTCTCATGGTGTGAGTCTTTAGATGCCTTTTTTGGGAAACTCCAAGCAGGCTGAAATGTGCCTTTTTACTGAGGAGTGGCTTCCGTCTGGCCATTTTACCATAAAGGCCTGATTGGTGGAGTGCTGCAGAGATGGTTGTCCTGGAAGGTTCTCCCATCTCCACAGAGGAACTCTGGAGCTCTGTCAGTGACCATTGGGTTCTTGGTCACCTCCCCGACCAAAGCCCTTCTCCCACAATTGCTCAGTTTGGCCGGGCGGCCAGCTCTAGGAAGAGTCTTGGTGGTTCCAAACTTCTTCTAGAATGATGGAGGACACTGTGTTCTTGGGGACCTTCAATGCTGCAGAAAGGTTTCGGTACCCTTCCCCAGATCTGTGCCTCGACACAATCCTGTCTCGGAGCTTTACGGACAATTCCTTCGATCTCATGGCTTGGTTTTTGCTCTGACATGCACTGTCAACTGTGGGACCTTATATAGACCGGTTATGTGCCTTTCTAAATCATGTCCAATGAATTGAATTGACCACAGGTGGCCTCCAATCAATTTGTAGAAACATCTCAAGGATGATCAATTGAAACAGCATGCAGCTCATGCTCAATTTCGAGTCTCATATCAAAGGGTCTGAATACTTATGTAAATATTGTATTTCAGTTTTTTGCAAAAATGTCTAAAAACCAGTTTTTGCTTTGTCATTATGGGCTATTGTGTGTAGATTGATGAGGAAAATGTTGTATTTAATACATTTTAGAATAAGGCTGTAACGTAACAAAATATGGAAAAAGTCAAGGGGTCTGAATATTTTCAGAATGCACGGTACATTATCTTCAAGAAAATTGGTTTATCCTCTGTCAGTAGGGAAAGGGGGATACTTGGTCAGTTGTACAACTGAATGCCTTCAACTGAAATGTGTCTTCCGCATTCAACACAACCCCTCTGAATCAGAGAGGAGCGGGGGCTACCTTAATCGACATCCATGTCTTCGGCGCTCGGAACAGTGGGTTAACTGTCTTGCTCAGGGGCAGAACGACATATTTTTACCTTGTCAGCTCGGGGATTCGATCCATCAACCTTTCGGTTGCTGGCCCAACGCTCTAATTGGAGTTTAGCCATATCATTTGCTGTAGTATAGATTCTGCCTACTCTGGAGGATAAATTTGGAATAGCCAACTCTGTTTAGCTTCATTTAACAATAAGGATACTTTAAACAGGGCTCCATTGTCAATCCACCAGAAATTTATAGTTTGAATCTGTATAACAGCAAAGAGACCCCTTTTTAACATCAGATGTGCATCTCTTAGTAGCCTACTGGAAAACCAGTTTTGGATTTAGATATAGTTTTGGTATAATAGAAGCTTTAAGAGAGAGGTTTAATGCCTTGATATTTTTTTTGCCCTCAACTCATATTCATTATATACATAAACCCATTTAACGTCATCTGGTTTTCCATTCCAAATAAAATGAAATAGTTTTTGCTTGAATTTGAAAAAGCATTATCCTGGGGTCGGTAGAGCCATGAATAGATAAACTGTAATATCACTAGAGAATGAATCAGTGTACTTTTCCCATAGATGGACAGGTGTTTCCATTTCCATGGTTTCAAGATCTTAGCTACGCTACATGACCAAAAGTATGTGGACACCTGCTCATTGAACATCTCATTCCAAAATCATGGGCATTAATATGGAGTTGGTCTCCCCGTTGTTACTATAACAGTCCCCACTCTTCTGGGAAGGCTTTCCACTAGATGTTGGAACATTGCTGTGAGGACTTGCTTCCATTCAACCACAAGAGTATTAGTGAGGTCGGGCACTGATGTTGGGTGATTAGGCCTGGCTCGCAGTTGGCATTCCAATTCATCCCAAAGGTGTTTGATGAGGTTGAGGTCAGGGCTCTGTGCAATCTCGACAAACCATTTCTGAAACAGGAAAGGGCCTTCCCCAAACTGTTGCCACAAAGTTGGAGGCACAGAATCGTCTAGAATGTCATTGTATGCTGTAGCTCACTAGTTCACTAGAACTAAGGGGCCTAGCACGAACCATGAAAAACAGCACCAGACCATTATTCCTCCACCACCAAACGTTACAGTTGGCACTATGCACTGGGGCAGGTAGCGTTCTCATGTGATCCGCCAAACCCAAATTCGTCCGTTGTGTCAGGACCCGGTGCGAGAAACAGTCACTAATAATTGGCAGAACCCAGAAGATGAGGCAGACACAGCAGTACTAGAGATGGTGGTTTAATAAAAAATAGATATCTTCCAAAATACAAAAGAAAATCCACAAAGTGGTAAAAACAGCAAGGGAAAAAACAAACCTCAAAAGACCAATCCAAAAATACACGAGAACAAAACCAGAGAACCTCTGGAAAATCCAACAAGAGAAAAATGTTCACAAAGGCTGGGGCTGGGTGCTAACATACAAACACTGAGCAAGGAACTAAGGAACACACAGGGTCTAAATACTAACAAGGGAATGACTTACAGGTGCAAACAATAATTAGGGCAAGAAAAACAAAAAGGTACAAAAAAGGTGCAAGGGGGACATCTAGTGAACAAAACCAAACAGTCCTGGCCAAAACCTGACACGTTGGACTGCCAGATGGTAAAGCGTGATTCATCACTCCAGAGAACGTGTTTCCACTGCTCCACAGTCCAATGACGGCGATCTTTACGCCACTCCAGCTGTCATTGTGCATGGTGATCTTAGGTATGTGTGCGGCTGCTCGGCCGTAGAAGCCCATTTCATGAAGCTCCCGATGAACAGTTCTTGTGCTGACGTTGCTTCCAGAGACAGATTGGAACTCGGTAGTGAGTGTTGCAACCGAGGACAGACAATGTTTAGGTGCTACTCGCATCAGCACTCGGCAGTCACGCTCTTTGAGCTTGTGTGGCCTACCACTTCACGGCTGAGCCGTTGTTGCTCCGAGACGTTTCCACTTCACAATAACAGCACTTACAGTTGACTTGACTTGTTGGAAAGGTGGCATTCTATGAAGGTGCCACATTGAAAGTCACAGAGCTCTTCAGTAAGGCCATTCTACTGCCAATGTTTGTCTATGGCGATTGCATGGCTGTGTGCTCGATTTTATACAACTGTCAGCAACAGGTGTGGCTGAAAAAGCCAAATCCCCTAATTTGTAGGGGTGTTTACATACTTCCTGCTTGGAGGTGTTAACTTATTTATTGAATACCTCAGTAGTCTATTTATCATACTTCTTAATAAAGCACTAGGAATTACTTCATAAGATGATTACTCATGATTTGGATCCGGCAAAATCATATGCTGGTGCCACTTATTGTAAAAGTTAGAGGCCTGTGACACCAGGGGAACATGCTAGTCTGGAGCCCTGTAATAGTAATTAACACTTACAGTGGCTTGCGAAAGTATTCACCCCCCTTGCCATGTTTCCTATTTTGTGGTTGGTTTGTATCATTTGATTTACACAACATGCCTACCACTTTCAAGATGCAAAATATGTTTTATTGTGAAACAAACAAGAAATAAGACAAAAAACCTGAAAACTTGAGCGTGCACAATTCCACTCCCGAAGTCAATACTTTGTAGAGCCACCTTTTGCAGCAATTACAGCTGCAAGTCTCTTGGGGTATTTCTCTATAAGCTTGGCACATCTAGCCACTGGGATTTTTGCCCATTTTCAAGGCAAAACTGCTCCAGCTCCTTCAAGTTGGATGGGTTCCGCTGGTGTCCAGCAATCTTTAAGTCATACCACAGATTCTCAATTGGATTGAGGTGGATTGAGGTCTGGGCTTTGACTAGGCCATGTTTCCTCTTAAACCACTCAAGTGTTTCTTTAGCAGTATGCTTAGGGTCATTGTCCAGCTGGAAGGTGAACCTCCGTCCCAGTCTCAAATCTCTGGAAGACTGAAACAGGTTTCCCTCAAGAATTTCCCTGTATTTAGGGCAATCCATCATTCCTTCAATTCTGACCAGTTTCCCAGTCCCTGCCGATGAAAAACATCCCCACAGCATGATGCTGCCACCACCATGCTTCACTGTGGGGATGGTGTTCTCGGGGTCATGGGAGGTGTTGGGTTTGTGCCAGACATAGCTTTTTCCTTCTTGGCCAAAAAGCAACATTTTAGTCTCATCTGACCAGAGTACCTTATTCCATATGTTTGGGGAGTCTCCCATATGCCTTTTGGCGAACACGAAACGTGTTTGCTTATTTTTTTATTTTTGCAATGGCTTTTTTCTGGCTACTCTTCCGTAAAGCCCAGCTCTGTGGAGTGTACGGCTTCAAGTGGTCCTATGGATAGATACTCCAATCTCCGCTGTGGAGCTTTGCAGCTCCTTCAGGGTTATCTTTGGTCTCTTTGTTGCCTCTCTGATTAGTACTCTCCATGCTTGATCCGTGAGTTTTGGTGGGCGTCCCTCTCTTGGCAGGTTTGTTGTGGTGCCAAATTCTTTAAAAAAAATTCAAACAGATTTAATGGTGCTCCGTGGGATGTTCAAGGTTTTTATAACTCAACCCTGATCTGTACTTCTCCACAACTTTGTCCCTGACCTGTTTGGAGAGCTCATTGGTCTTCATGGTGCCGCTTGCTTGGTGGTGCCCCTTGCTTAGTGGTGTTTCAGACTCTGGGGCTTTTCAGAACAGGTGTATATATACTGAGATCATGTGACACTTAGATTGCACACAGGTGGACTTTATTTAACTAATTATGTGACTTCTGAAGGTAATTGGTTGCACCAGATCTTATTTAGGGGCTTCATAGCAAAGGGGGTGAATACATATGCACGCACCACTTTTCCATTTCTTTTTTTAATTTCACTTCACCAATTTTGACTATTTTGTGTATGTCCATTACATGAAATCCAAATAAAAATCCATTTAAATTACAGGTTGTAAAATAACAAAATAGGAAAAACACCAAGGGGGATGAATACTTTTGCAAGGCACTGTAGGGTAGGTGACAGGCGCTAATTAAGCAATAAGGCCCGAGGAGGTGTGGTATATGGGCAATATACCACAGCTAAGGGATGTTCTTATGCACAACGCAATGCAGAGTGCCTGGACACAGCCCTTAGCCGTGGTATATTAGCCATATATCATAAACCCCTGAGGTGCCTTAAAACCTCTACCGACCCCCCCTACGGGATCCGGGATCCTCCTCATCAGAAACGCTGACTAGCATAGCCTAGCCTAGCGCCACAGGGAATATCATATAATATAATTTCATGAAATCACAAGTCCAATACAGCAAATGAAAGATAAACATCTTGTGAATCCAGCCAACATGTCCGATTTTTAAAATGTTTTACAGCGAAAACACAACATATATTTATGTTAGCTCACCACAATAGCCAACACAACGCCATTTTTTCACCGCAAAGATAGCTTTCACAAAACCCACAAATATAGATAAAATAATCACTAACCTTTGAACATCTTCATCAGATGACAGTCTTATGACATCATGTTATACAATACATTTATGTTTTGTTCGAAAATGTGCATATTTATAGCTACAAATCTGGGTTTTACAACGCAGCCATGGTCACAAATGGCACAAAACAGCCAGAATAATTACAGAGAGCAACGTGAAGTACAGAAATACTCATCATAAAACTTTTATGAAAAATACATGTTGTACAGCAAATGAAAGATAAACATCTTGTGAATCCAGCCAACATGTCGATTTTTTAAATGTTTTACAGCGAAAACACAACATATATTTATGTTAGCTCACCACAATAGCCCAAAACACAACACCATTTTTTCACCGTAAAGATAGCTTTCAAAAAACCCACAAATAGAGATAAAATTTATCACTAACCTTTGAACAACTTCATAGATGACAGTCTATGACATCATGTTATACAATACATTTATGTTTTGTTCGAAAATGTGCATATTTATAGCTACAAATCTGGGTTTTACAACGCAGCCATGGTCACAATAGCACCAAAATGTCCGGAGAACATTTTAGACAGCCACGTAAACAGAAAAACTCATCATAAACTTTGCTGAAAAATACAAGTTGCATATATAATTAAAGATACACTGGTTCTTAATACAACCGCTGTGTTAGATAAAAATAAAATAACTTTAGTACAAAGCACAGCATGCAATAATCTGAGACAGCGCTCAGCCATTCTCCGCCATGTTGGAGTCCAAAGAGTCCACAAAATACGAAATAACATCATAAATATTCCCTTACCTTTGATGATCTTTCATCAGAATGCAGTGCAAGGAGTCCTAGTTCCACAATAAATCGTTGTTTTTGTTTTAAAATGTCAATTTCTTCTGTCGAATTAGCAACTTTGGCTAGCATAGTGGAGCTCACGTGTCCATGAAGATTTTACGCATGAACGAAAAAATTCAAAAAGTCATAATAATAGTCGAATAAACTGGTCAAACTCAGTTGATAATCCATCTTTAGGATGTTTTTCAGAAATCAATTCCAATAACGTCCCAGATGAGCATTTCTTCGTGTCTACTACGCATTGCAGAAAACGATGTGACAAACCCTAGTGCGTAGCCAGGTACTACCAATATGGCTGACCTCTCACTCACGAGTCCCATCCGGTCCCAGAAAAAGCTAGAGACTTCATTCCACGTTCTACTGCTGGTGACATCTGGTGGAAGGCGTATGAAGTGCATACAGATCATAAATAAAGACAATTGAATAGGCAATGCCTTTCACAGAGACCCATTTCAGAATTTTCACTTCCTGTTTGGAAGTTTGCCCTGCCAAATGAGTTCTGTTTTACTCACAGATATAATTCAAACAGTTTTAGAAACTTCAGAGTGTGTTTATCCAATAGTAAATATAATATGCATATCATATGATCTAGAACAGAGTACGAGGCCGTTTAATTTGGGCACTATTTTATCCCAAAGTGAAAATGGCGCCCCCTATTAAGAAGAAGTTAATGCTATTATAAACTGGTTACCAACGTAATTAGTAAAAATAAATGTTTTGTCAGACTCGTGGTATACAGTCTGATATAGCCAATCAGCATTCAGGGCTCGAACCACACAGTTTATAATTTGCAATATAGCCTAGATCATTAGCTTGGCTTTTTTAATGTATACGGGATGGGGGGAGTTGTCAGCTTGTGCGGTGATGTGGGCAGGTGAAGATAAAATGCAGTGGCCGAATTCTTGTCCCAGTCCGTCACTGAGGGAGAGAGACAGAGCGAAAGGGAGACAAAGAGGGCAGAGAGAGAGGGACAGAGAAGGGGGAAGGGAGGGGGACAGTAAGGGAAGGGAGAGAGAAAAGGGTAAAGAGGAAGAAAGATAAAGAGAGAGAGGGGGACAGAGAGAGAGAGAGAGGGGGACAGAGAGAGAGAGAGGGGGACAGAGAGCATGCCAGTGAGAGCAGCAGGCACCCAGGCATCTGGGCCACCACATCCAGCAGCTCCTCAGAGAAAATCACCTCTAATTGAAAAGCATGCTTATTAACCCAGTGGGTGTGGAGAGTCAAATGCATTCAACGTGTCAGAGGCTAGGAACAGAGGACTCCTGCACTTTGGCTCTGACGCACCACACACACACTTACACAAATATGTATACACACACACGCACACTGATGATGATGTGTGTTTATTGCATGGGCTGTGGAGCCCCAGCACAGGTCACAGCAGGAGTCGCATTGTACAGGTTAATGCTGCTGTCAAATCATGTTGGCTGTCAATGTACAGAACCAGTCAAAAGTTTGGAAGTTCATTCAAGGGTTTTTCTTTATTTTTACTATTTTCTACAGGGAAGATCAACACTATGAAATAACACACATGGAATCATGTAGGAACCAAAAAAGAGAGAAACTAATCTAAATATATTTTATATTTTCAAAGTAGCCACCCTTTCCCTTGATGGCAGCTTTGCACACTCTTGGCATTCTTTCAACCAGCTTCATGAGGTAATGCATTTAAATGAACAGGTGTGCCTTGAAAGTAAATTTGTCGAATTTCTTTCCTTAATGCGTTTGAGCCAATCAGTTGTGTTGTGACAAGGTAGGGGTGGTATACAGCAGATAGCCCTATTTGGTAACAGACCAAGTCCATATTATGGAAAGAACAGCTCAAATAAGCAAAGAGAAATGACAGTCCATCATTACTTTAAGACATGAATGTCAGTCAATCCAGAAATTTCAAGAACTTTGAAAGTTCCTTCAAGTGCAGTCGCAAAAACCATCAAGTGCTATGATGAAACTGGCTCTCATGAGGACCGCCACAGGAAAGGAAGACCCAGAGTTACCTCTGCTGCAGAGGATACGTTCATTTGTTACCAGCCTCAGAAATTGCAGCCCAAATTAATTATTCACAGAATCCAAGTAACGGACACATCTCAACATGAACTGTTCAGAGGAGACTGCGTGAATCAGGCCTTCATGATCGAATTGCTGCAAAGAAACCACTACTAAAGAACACCGATAATATGAAGAGACTTGCTTGGGCCAAGAAACATGAGCAATGGACATGACCGATGGAAATCTGTCCTTTTGGTCTGAGTCCAAATTTAAGACTTTTGGTTTTGAACATTGTGTCTTTGTGAGACGCATACTAGGTGAACGGATGATCTCTGCATGTGTGGTTCCCACTGTGAAGCATCGAGGAGGAGGTGTGATGGTGTGGGGGTGCTTTGCTGGTGACATTGTTGATGATTTATTTAGAATTCAAGGCACACTTTATTTACCAGCATGGCTACCACAACATTCTGCAGCGATACGCCATCCCATCTCAAAAATCAAAAATGAGTTTGTCACATACACGTGTTTAGCAGATATTATTGCAGGTGTAGCATAATGCTTGTGTTTCTAGCTCCAACAGTGCAGTAATATCTAACGAGTAATATCTAACAATTTCACAACAATATACACAAATCTAAAGTAAAGGAATGGATTTAAGAATATATAAATATTTAGACTAAGATACAGTAGAATGGGATAAAATAAATCAAATCAATCTCTATTTGCCACATGCGCCGAATAAAACAAGTGTAGACCTTACCGTGAAATGCTTACTTACACGCCCTTAACCAACAGTGCAGTTCAAGATGAGTTAAGAAAATATTTACCAAATAAACAAAAGTAAAAAATAATCAAAAGTAACACAATAACATAACAATAACGAGGCTATATACAGGGGGTACCGTTACTGAGTCAGTGTGCGGGGATAGAGGTTAGAGGTAATTTGTACATGTAGGTAGGGGTGAAGTGACTATGCATAGATAATAAACAGCGAGTAGCAGCAGTGTACAAAACAAATGGGGGCAGTCAATGTAATAGTCCGGTGGTCATTTGATTGATTGTTCAGCAGTCTTATGGCTTCGGGGTAGAAGCTGTTAAGGTGCCTTTTGGTCCTAGACTTGGCACTCCGGTACTGCTTGCCGTACTGTAGCAGAGAAAACAGTCTATGACTTGGGTGACTGGAGTCTTTGACAATTTTATGAGGTTTCCTCTGACACCGCCTATTATATAAGTCCTGGATTGGAAGCTTGGCTCCAGTCATGTACTGGGCCGTACTACCCTCTGTAGCGCCTTACGGTCAGATGCCAAGCAGTTGCCATACCAGGTGGTGATGCAACCGGTCAGGATGCTCTCAATGGTGCAGCTGTAGAACATTTTGAGGATTTGGGGACCCATGCCAAATCTTTTCAGTCTCCTGGTTTTTTTCTTTTCAGTCTCCCGGTTTTTTTGTGGACACCAAGGAACTTGAAACTCTCGACCCGCTCCGCTACAGCCCCATTGATGTTAATGGGGACCTGTTCGGCCCGCCTTTTCCTGTAGTTCACGATCAGCTCCTTAGTCTTGCTCACATTGAGGGAGAGGTTGTTTTCCTGGCACCACACTGCCTGTTCTCTGACCTCCTCCCTGTAGGCTGTCTCATCGTTGTTGGTGATCAGGCCTACCACTGTTGTCGTCAGCAAACTTAATGATAGTGTTGGAGTTGTGTTTGGCCACGCAGTCGTGGGTGAACAGGGAGTACAGGAGGGGACTAAGTACACACCCCTGAGGGGCCCCAGTGTTGAGGATCAGCGTGGCAGATGTGTTGTTGCCTACCCTACCACTTGGGGGCGGCCCGTCAGGATGTCCAGGATCCAGTTGCAGAGGGAGGAGTTTAGTCCCAGGGTCCTTAGCTTGGTGATGAGCTTCGTGGGCGCTATGATGTTGAACTCTGAGCTGCAGTCAATGAACAGCATTCTCACATAGGTGTTCCTTTTGTCCAGGTGGGAAAGGGTAGTGTGGAGTGCGATTGAGATTGCGTCATCTGTGGATCTGTTGGGGCGGTATGCGAATTGGAGTGGGTCTAGGGTATCCGGGAGGATGCTGTTGATGTGAGCCATGACAAGAACTTCATGGCTACCGACGTGAATGCTACAGGGTGGTAATCATTTAGGCAGGTTACCTTCGCTTCCTTGGGCACAGGGACTATGGTGGTCTGCTTGAAACATGTAGGTATTACAGACTCAGTCAGGGAGAGGTTGAAAATGTCAGTGAAGACACTTGCCAGTTGATCCGCGCATGCTTTGAGTACACGTCCTGGTAATCCATCTGGCTCCTCGTCTTTGTGAATGTTGACCTGTTTAAAAGTCTTGCTCACATCGGCTACCGAGAGCTTTATCACACAGTCATCCAGAACAGCTGGTGCTCTCGTGCATGCCTCAGTGTTGCTTGCCTCGAAGCCAGCATAAAAGGCATTTAGCTCGTCTGGTAGGCTCGCATCACTGGGCAGCTTGCGTCTGGGTTTCCCTTTGTAGTCCGTAATAGTTTTCAAGCCCTGCCACATCCGACAAGCGTCAGAGCCGGTGTAGTAGGAGTCAATCTTAATACTGTATTGACGTTTTGCTTGTTTGATGGTTCGTCTGAGGGCATAGCGGGATTTCTTATTGGCGTACGGATTAGTGTCCCGCTCCTTGAAAGCGGCAGCTCTAGCCTTTAGCTGGATGCGGATGTTGCCTGTAATCCATAGCTTCTGGTTGGGATATGTACGTACGGTCACTGTGGGGACGACGTTGTCAATGCGCTTTTGATGAAGCAGATGACTGAGGTGGTATACTCCTCAATGCCATTGGATGAATCCCGGAACATATTCCATTCTGTGCTTGAAAAAACAGTCCTGTAGTGTAGCATCCGCATCATCTGACCACTTCCGTATTGAGCGAGTCACTGGTACTTCCTGCTTTAGTTTTTTGCTTGTAAGCAGGAATCAGGAGGATATATTTATGGTCAGATTTGCCAAATGGAGGGCGGGGGAGAGTTTTGTATGCATCTCTGTGTGTGGAGTAAAGGTGGTCTAGAGGTTTGTTTTCTCCTCTGGTTGACATGTGACATGCTGGTAAAAATTTGGTAAAACTGACTTAAGTTTACCTGCATTAAAGTACCCGGCCACTAGGAGCGCCGCTTCTGGGTGAGCATTTTCTTGTTTGCTTATAGAGTTGGTTGAGTGCGGTCTTAGTGCCGGCATCGGTCTGTGGTGGTAAATAGACGGCTATGAATAATATAGATGAGATCTCTCTTGGTCGATAGAGTGGTCTACAGCTTATCATCAGGTACTCTACCTCAGGTGAGCAATACCTCGACACTTCTTTAATGTTAGACATTGTGCACCAGCTGTTATTGATTAAAAGACACACTCCCACCCCTCATCTTACTAGACGTAGCTTCTCTGTTCTGCCGGTGCATTGAAAATCCCTCCAGCTCTATATTATCTGTGTGCAGGGTGGGAAAAGTATGTGAACCCTTGGATTTAATAACTGGTTGACCCTCCTTTGGCAGCAATAACCTCAACCAAACATTTTCTGTAGTTGCGGATCAGACCTGCGTAACGGTCAGGAGGAATTTTGGACCATTCCTCTTTACAAAACTGTTTCAGTTCAGCAATATTCTTGGGATGTCTGGTGTGAACTTCTGTTGAGCTTCAATTGGCGAACAGATAGCCTAACATTCTCCTGCAAAACTTGGGAAGTCATTTTTCCGTCGAAGATAGCAAGCTGTCCAAGCCCTGAGGCAGCAAAGCATCCCCAAACCATGATGCTCCCTCCACCATACTTTACAGTTGGGATGAGGTTTTGATGTTGGTGTGCTGTTCCTTTGTTTCTCCACACATAGTGTTGTGTGTTCCTTCCAAACAACTCAACTGTAGTTTCATCTGTCAACAGAATATTTTGCCAGTAGCGCTGTGGAACATCCAGGTGCACTGTCGCGAACTTCAGACTTGCAGCAATGTTTTTTTTGGACAGCACTGGGTTCTTCCGTGGTGTCTTCCCATGAACACCATTCTTGTTTAGTGTTTTACGTATCGTAGACTCGTCTACAGAGATGTTAGCATGTTCCAGAGATTTCTGTAAGTCTTTAGCTGACACTCTAGGATTCTTTTTAACCTCATTGAGCATTCTGCACTGTGCTTTTGCAGTCATCTTTGCATCAACCACTCCTAGGGAGAGTAGCAACAGTGCTGAACTTTCTCCATTTATAGACAATTTGTTTTACCATGGACTGATGAGCATCAAGGCTTTTAGGGATACTTTTGTAACCCTTTCCAGATTTATGCAAATCAACAATTCTTAATCTTAGGTCTTCTGAGATCTCTTTTGTTCGAGGCATGGTTCACATTAGGCAATGCTTCTTGTCAATAGCAAACTCACATTTTGTGAGTGTTTTTTATAGGGCAAGCCAGCTCTAACCAACATCTCTAATCTCGTCTCATTCCAGGTTAGCTGACTCCTGACTCCAATTAGCTTTTGGAGAAGTCATTAGCCTAGGGGTTCACATACTTTTTCCAACCTACACTGTGAATGTTTAATATGTTTATATGTTCAATATAGACAAGAAAAATACAATAATTTGTGTGTTATTAGTTTAAGCACACTATGTTTGTCTATTGTTGTTACTTAAATGAAGATCAGATCAAATTTGATGACCAATTTATGATGATGCGTTGGGCAGACAGTTGCCGTACAAGGCGGTGATACACCCCAAGGGTGTATCATCTCAATTGTGCATCTGTAAAAGTTTGTGTGGGTTTTAGGTGCCAAACCAAATTTCTTCAGCCTCGAGACTTTGAAGAGTCACTGTTGCACGTTCTTCACCACACTGTCTGTGTGGGTGGACCATTTCAGTTTGTCAGTAATGTGTACGCCGAGGAACTTGAAGCTTTCCACCTTCTCCACTGCGGTCCCATCGATGTGGATAGCGGTGTGCCCCCTCTGCTGTTTCCTGAAGATCAGCTTCTTTGCTTTATTGACGTTGGGTGAGAGGTTGTTTTCCTGGCACCACACTCCCAGTGTGTCTCGTCCTTGTTGGTAATCAGGCCTAATACTGTTGTGTCGTCTGCATACTTGAAGATTGAGTTTGAGGCGTGCGTGGCCACGCAGTCATGGGTGAACCGAGATTACAGCAGGGTGCTGAGCACGCATCCTTGTGGGACCCCAGTGTTGAGGATCAGCGAAGTGGAGGTGTTGTTTCCTACTTTCACCACCTGGGGGCGGCCCGTCAGGAAGGCCAGGACCCAGTTGCACAGGGCAGGATTCAGACCCATTGCCTCGAGCTTAACGATGAGCTTGGAGGGTAATATGGTGTACAATGCTGAAGTATAGTCAGTGAACAGCATTCTTACATAGGTATTCCTCTTGTCCAGGTGGCAATTGCGTCGTCTGTGGATCTATTGGGGCGGTAAGCAAATTGAAGTGGGTCTAGGGTGTCAGGTAAGGTAGAGGTGATATGATCCTTGACTAGACTCTCAAAGCACTTCATGATGACAGAAGTGAGTGCTACGGGGCAATAGTCATTTAGTTCAGTTACCTTTGCTTTCTTGGGTACAGGATCAATTGTGGACATCTTGAAGCATGTGGGGACAGCAGACTGGGATAGGGAGAGATTGAATATGTCCGTAACACTCCAGCCAGCTGGTCTGCGCATGCTCTGAGGACGTGGCTAGGGATGCCATCTGGGCCGGCAGCCTTGCCAGGGTTAACATGCTTAGACGTCTTACTCACATCGGCCACAGAGAAGGAGGGCCCACAGTCCTTGGTAGCGGGCCCCGTCAGTGGCACTATGTTATCCTCAAAGCGGGCGAAGAAGGTGTTTAGCTTGTCCGGAAGCAAAACGTCAGTGTCTGCGACGTGGGTGGTTTTCCCTTTGTAGTCCTTGATTGTCTGTAGACTTTGCCACATACGTCTCCTGTCTGAGCCGTTGAATTGTGACTCCACTTTGTCTCTATACTGACGTTTTGCCTGTTTGATTGCCTTACGGAGGGAATAACTTCACTGTTTGAATTCGGCCATATTCCTAGTTACCTTGCCATGGTTAAATGCGATGGTTCGCGCTTTCAGTTTGGCACGAATGCTGCCATCTATCCATGGTTTCTGGTTAGGGTAGGTTTTAAGAGTCACAGTGGGTACAACATCTCTTATACACTTCCTGATGAACTCAGTCACCGTATCGGTGTATTCGTCAATGTTATTCTTAGAGGCTACCCAGAACATATCCCAGTCCGCGTGATCAAAACAATCTTGAAGCGTGGATTCCGATTGGTCAGACCAGCGATAAATAGAGTATGTTACAATCCCTGATGTCTCTCTGGAAGGAAATCCTCGTCCTGAGCTCGTTAACTTTATTATCCAGAGACGGAACATTAGCAAGTAATATACTCGGAAGCGGTGGGTGGTGTGCGCGCCTCCTGAGTCAGACTAGATGTCCCCTCAGAGTGCCTCTCCTCTGCCGGCGGTGTTTTGAGTCAGCCTCTGGAATCAGTTCAGACCACTCTGCATCCCACTGCTGGCTTGCTTCTGAAGCTGAGCAGGGTCGGTCCCTACATGGGAAATCAGATGCTGCTGGAAGTGGTTTTGGAGGGCCAGTAGGAGGCACTCTTTCCTCTCATCTAAAAAAAAGTATCCCAATGCCCAAGGGCAGTGATTGGGGACATTGCCCTGTGTAGGGTGCCGTCTTTCGAATGGGACATTAAACGGGTGTCCTGACTCTCTGTGGTCACTAAAGATCCCATGGCACTTATTTTATTCTCTTGACGCTAGGGGTCAGATATTTTATTTTTATTTTTAAATAACGTTCCCACGGTAAACGGACTATTTCTCAGGTCCAGATCGTAGAATATGCATATAATTTACAGATTAGGATAGAAAACACTCCAAAATTTCCAAAACTGTCAAAATATTGTCTGTGAGTATAACAAAACTGATTCTGCAGGCGAAAACCTGAGGAAATCTAACCCGGAAGTGATTTTTGTTTTTAATCTGTGTTTCCTTGCCCGTCTTTCTTCCATTTAAAGGGGTATCAACCAGATTCCTTTTCCAATGGCTTCCTCAAGCTGTGACCAGGCTTTAGACATAGTTTCAGGCTTTTATTTTGAAAAATGAGCGAGATTTTTCAAAATAAATGAGGTGTCCTTTGATTAGTTCCTGCGCGCGAGAGGGGTAGCTCTCCATTTTCTTTCTCTCTTTTATTGAATAGGTTACGGTCCGGTTGAAATATTATCGATTATGTTTGTTAAAAACAACCTGAGGATTGATTATAAAAAACATTTGACATGTTTCTACGAACATTACGGATACTTTTTGGAATTTTCGTCTAATGGAACGAGGCTTTGGTTTTCTGAACATAACGCGCAACCCAAATGGCGTTTTTTTGTTATAAAAGTAATATTTATCGAACAAAAATAACATTTATTGTGTAACTGGGAGTCTCGTGAGTGCAACATCCGAAGATTATCAAAGGTAAGCGATTCATTTTATTGCTTTTCTGACTTTCGTGACCAAGCTAACCAAGCTAATATAAGGCTAACTGTTCTAGCATTGATTGATACACTCACAAAAGCTTGGATTGCTTTCGCTGCAAAGCATATTTTCAAAATCTGACACGATAGGTGGATTAACAACAAGCTAAGCTGTGATTTGGTATATTTCACTTGTGATTGCATGATTATAAATATTTTTAGTAATATTTTGAATCTGATACGTTTGGGAATTTTCTTCTGCCTTTCAGGACCGGAACGAGGCTGTAGTTTTCTGAACATAACGCGCAACCCAAATGGCGTTTTTTTGTTATAAAAGTCATATTTATCGAACAAAAAGAACATTATTGTGTAACTGGAGTCTCGTGAGTGCAAACATACCAGATTATCAAAAGTAAGCGATTAATTTTATTGCTTTTCTGACTTTCGTGACCATGCTAATTTGGGGCTAACTGTTCTAGCATTGATTGATACACTCACAAAAGCTTGGATTTCTTTAGCTGTAAAGCATATTTTCAAAATCTGACACGATATGTGGATTAACAACAAGCTAAGCTGTGTTTTGGTATATTTCACTTGTGATTGCATGATTATAAATATTTTTAGTAATATTTTGCGCCCTGCAATTCAGCGGTTGTTTAGGAAAATGATCCCGCTAAAGGGATCCGTAGCGCAGATAAATTAAGAGTAGGGGTGTTAACCCCGGTGTCCTGGCTGAATTCCCAATCTCGCCTTCATACCGTCACCTAATCATCCCCAGCTTACAATTGGCTCCTTCATCCCCCCTCATCTCCCCTGTAACTATGCCCCAGGTCGTTGCTATAAATGAGTCAGTTTGACTTAACTGGTCAAATATATTTTTCAAATAAAATAATTACCCTGGGGGGTACGAATAAAGGATTAGATTTGGAAAAGTCGTGTTCCTGGTCGTAATGCTGGTGAGTTACCGCCATTCTGCTAATAATGTAAGAAATAACACATAAAAAATTAAAAGATTCTGCAAAGTTTCCTAAGAGCTAGAAGCACGGCAGCCCATCTGTCAGCGCCATTTTCCATGAATCTGGTTTGCGCTTAGTGGGACTATCATTTGTTTTTCAACAGGACAATGACTCAACACACCTTCAGGCTTTGTAAGGGCTATTTGACCAAGAAAGAGCATGATGGAGTGCTGCATCAAATGACAAATTGAGATGGTTTGGGATGAGTTGGACCGCGGAAGGAAGGAAAAGCAGCCAACAAGTGCTCAGCATATGTGGAAACTCCTCCAGGTGAAGCTGGTTGAGAGAATGCCAAAAGTGTGCAAAGCTGTCATCAAGGCAAAGATTGGCTACTTTGAAAAATCCAAAATCTAAAATATCAATCATATAAATAACACTTTTTTGGTTACTACATGATTCCATGTGTGTTATTACTTAGTTTTGATGTCTTCAATATTGTTCTACAATGTAGCAAATGTAAAAAAATAAAGAAAAACCCTTCCATGAGTAGGTGTGTCCAAACTTTTGATTGGTACTGTATATGGAAACAGCCTTAATACCACTGCTGAGACTAACACACTGGGACTGGCACAGCCATAAACAGCCCTCCCTCCATGTGTGGTGGGACCTGCCAGGGTCTCATTATCAGCAGCAGTGGAGCAGTATGTTACATGTTGACTCCATTCTGGATCAAACATGGGACCTTGGCTCTCCATGGGAATATTTCTCAGTTATTTTGGCCAGTCAATGTCTGCGACTGTCCTGGCTCTGTGCCTCTGGCTCTCCCTGCCCCTCCATGTAAGGTGACATTTATATCGCTGATTTGTGCTGTGAGAGGTTGTGTCCTATCATGCAAGGCAAGATCTAATAGAGGCTTTTGTGTCCATCAGACGGCCTTGATTCTCTGTGGGCCCTCTATGCTGCACCTCTCTCTCTCTCTCTCTCTCTCACTCTCACTCTCACACACACACACACTACTATGTCTTACTATACTTGTGAGAACTTTTTGGGGACCAACAATTGATTCCAATTAAAAATCCTATTTTTCCTAACCATAAACCTTACCCTAACCCTTAACCCTAAACCTTACCCTTTAACTTAACCCCTAAGCCTAACATAGTCTTTTTACAAGTGAGGACTGGCAAAATGTCCTCAAGTCTGAATTTTAGTTGGTTTACTATTCTTGTGAGCATTTCTGGTACTCAAAAGTATAGTGAATCATGTACACACACACACCAAGGACAAAGGTGGAGGGCAGGAAGCAGAGGGGGAGGGAAAGGAAGATGGGAAAGAAGGAACGACATAGAGAAGAAGACAGTGAGAGCTTTCAGACCCATGTCTTTATCATCCCAGCGAGCCCCTGCTGTAATGTCGCTCCCCCTGTCGTCTCGCCCTGCTAGCTGGTAATTGCCCTCATTGTGAAGGCAGCGCTCTGAAATGCCCAGGAGCTTCGGGACGAGGGCCGTCATCACCCCAACACACCCCAGGTGTCATCCCCGTTGCCCATGTACTGAGCTGCCTAATTGCATGTTACACCCGGCTTGTCACCTCTGAGGCAGGCGGGTAGAGAGGAGAGGGGAGAGGAGGGGAGGGCTGTCAATGAGGCAAAGCTTCACATGCAGAAGGACCAGGGGACCAGAGACCAAGTGCAGGCCCGTCGTCTCCATTTCAATGACCCAGGCCTGACTTACACAGGTGTCAGTGGTTTTCAGACATTCTTCCAGTATGCAGCCTACATTTTCCAGTTATGATGAAGACTTGTTGCAGATGCAAATATATTTAAATGGTGATAAAGTACTATAGTATACAAAGACAGTAATCTACTTAGTCTTTTTGGGAGCCTGTTTGGATTCAAGTGCAGAGTGCTTTAGTGAGGATTCTGCCCCTCCCAACCTCTCCATACCTGCTGCATTTCAACCTATTCCGCCATTAGTTCAAAGGCCGTGTGATGTTTCTTCAAACCTGGAGGGAGATAGTGGTGGGTTGTGCTCTCGAAGCACAGCTCGTCTGTCTGATGGAGAGTGCGGAGTAGAGGCCCACTGTTCTGTTTTGATCTACACASTGGACAGTGCTCTTTAGTATGTGGAGTGGTGGATGGATGTGCCAATTGAGGCCTGCTATGCCTTAGTGCCTTCAGAAATAGCTGGATCCAGAGTCATCTGAAATATCCCTGGTGTGTATATACAGTATAATGCTTTTTAGTGCATGGCGTGTTTTTTTCTCTCTCTCATATCTGTCCAAAAGAAATAAATTGCAGTGGTACTTTTGTTAAAACAGAGATAACTTTGTGGTAGAGATATACACACCACACCAGGCCTGAAATCCTTCTCTCCCTGAAAGCCGTTTTTATCAGGAGATGCTATTCACTCTTCAGCACTGTCCCCCTTTTAATAATAGCAGAGGATAAGTAAGCCATTTGAGTAGGAATGTACTGGCTGGCTCTCCCTCAGCACTAACATAATGTTATATTAACACTGGGGAATCATAACAGTCACAAAATGAATTATAAATGACCACTGGGAAATCATAAGTCACGTAATAAATGAAATATTAACACTGGAAAATCACAACATTTAATACTGTTCTTCCTGTCCTCCTCCTCTAGGTGCTTGTCTCTATGTTCTTCTGAGAGTAGTGTAGACAGACAGAAGTTATCTGGGGGTGTTACATGATTGAACTATACAGTACTATACATCCCTTCATGACTTTAAACTCAGAATTCTCAGCCTCACTATACACATATGCGGTTCATCACACATTCATTCCCTGCTATTTCACACATCTGAATGGGCTGAAGAGCGTTTTTGTCAGTTGATTCTTCTTCTCTGTCAATGCAGACACATTAAGGCTCTGGATAGTAGTGAGGTAGTTAGGCTACAGTATTATGGCTGAATGGTGTTTGTGGCTCAGAGTCAGTCAGTCAGTCTTCCCCTGAGCTTGGTGCTTCCAGTATTCAGACTGAGCCATGCCTTTGATAAGCACTGCACACAGAGGTCTTCTTTGTAAGCATATGCAGCAGCAGCCCTAGTAGAGAGAGCTTTCCGTTCTGTCGGACAATGACACACACTCAGACATACACACACACATACACACAGAGGAGAATGACTCACCTTTCCTTGCACCGTGCGATGAACAGATGCCAATGGAGATTGCGCTCTTTTCATATTATTCACTCTCTCCTCCATTGCTTATTTTAACACAAGTCAACCTTTTTTTCAGCGAGTGCTTTCCTTTCTGTAAGCTTTAGAAAGCCTTACTGGATGACTGACAAGCCTGCCTTGTGAGTCACAAGGGAAAACMAAACACATATTGCAAATCCGACTCATTTCTGCCACAGCATGTCAACCCTACTGCATGTCAGTGTTTATTACAGGAGTGGGGTTTCTGTATTGATCACCTAATATTGCTGTGGGAGCTGAAGCAACACACAGAGAAAGCTCTTTAGGTTGGGAACCTGTCACCTCTCAATGTTTTGTGGTAACTTTATATTCTGCCTGAAGTAAGGGAAGGAGAAGAGGTGAAAAGATGATAGTGGCAGACAGGATGGAGAAAAGGGGAATGAGTGGGATACTGTATGTGTGTATATGGAAGGAGACAGAGAGGGTGAGGAGGAGAGGGTAAGGGCTATTGGGGAGAGGAAAGGAGACAAGTGTGCAAAGATGTGAGGGGTGCAATGATAGTTCGTGACCTCGAGCTGAAGTCGTTAAGGAAGGATGGAAGGTGAGATATGTTTCTGGGGGTCCACAGATGGGAAGAACAGGTTGGAAGAACTAAATCATACTCGTGCTTAGATCAGTGGTTTGCAAAAAATATATACGGTGGGGAGAACAAGTATTTGATACACTGCCGATTTTGCAGGTTTTCCTACTTACAAAGCATGTAGAGGTCTGTAATTTTTATCATAGGTACACTTCAACTGTGAGAGACGGAATCTAACAAAAATCCAGAAAATCACATTGTATGATTTTGAAGTTATTAATTTGCATTTTATTGCATGACTGTCACGTTCCTGACCTTATTTTCTTTGTTTAGTCTTTGTTTAGTTGGTCAGGATGTGAGCTGGGTGGGTATATTCTATGTTTTGGTGTCTCATTGGTTTAGGTGTGTCTGATTGGCCTGATATGGTTCTCAATCAGAGGCAGGTGTTTTACGTTGTCTCTGATTGGGAACCATATTTAGGTAGGCTGTGTTCACTGTTTGTTTGTGGGTGATTGTTCCTGTTCGTTGCGTTCTTTGTTTTATAGGTTCACATGTTCAGGACTGTAGCCTCGTTGGTTTCGTTTTGCTTATTGTTTTTGTTCGTGTAAAATAAGTATTCAAATAAATATGGATACATACCACGCTGCGATTTGGTCCTACTCTCCTTCAACCAACGACGAGAGTCGTTACAATGACATAAGTATTTGATCACCTACCAACCAGTAAGAATTCCGGCTCATTTCTTAAGCCGCCAACGGATCTTGTGTCCATAAAACAGAGGCTGGTGATCTCGCATTAGTTGACTTAACTTTTAGATTATATAATTTTAATTCAGATTTTTTGATTAACCACTTGACAATTTTGASAAACGAAAACGTTATTATTGAAATAAAACTTTTCCATGAAAGTGTGCATATGAAAATCATAACTGGCACGCAGAACAGTAGAAATGGTAGGATAAATATWACCAAGGAGCGCCTTCGGGACAAGTCTCTGAAAGTCCTTGAGTAGCCCAGTCAGAGCCCGGACTTGAACCCAATCGAACATTTCTGGAGAGACCTGAAAACATCTGTGCTTCGCTCCCCAGTCAACCTGACAGAGYTTGAGAGGATCTGCAGAGAAGAATGGAAGACACTCCCCAAATACAGGTGTGCCAAGCCTGTAGCGTCATACCCAAGAAGACTCAAGGCAGTAATCGCTGCCAACGGTGCTTCAACAAAGTACTCACTAAAGGGTCTGAATACTTACGTAAATGTAATATTTCCATTTTTTTATTATACATTTGGAGAGAAAAAATGTTTGCTTTGTGTGTAGATTGATGGTGGGGAACAAAAAACAATTCAATCAATTTTAGAATAAGGCTGTAAAGTAACAAAATGTGGAAAAAGTCAAGGGGTCTGAATACTTTCCAAATGCACTGTACATCGATTGGTATTTCCATCCATGAATAAACAGCATTATTTTTCAATGGATGTTTTTTCTGCCGGTCATTTTGGCCAGCAACAGTTTAATCGGCTTTTCATATTATTATTATTTATTTTTTTTTGGGGGGGGGGGGGCAAAAGCCAATTGGCAGCTAACATTAACGCTGCTACACAGGTAACACTTTATGTAAAGTAGGCCCATTACCGAACATATACTAATTTTAAATAGTTGATCCATCCACATGATTGGTTTCACAGTATTGATAAATGTGCACGTTTTCAAAAGATGGGGGAGCATTTTAACCACAACATTCAGTTCACTTTGGCACACTCTGGGACATCATGAGAGTAGGATGGAGAGAGCGAGGCCAACTGAAGTGCAAACCTTCAGAATACCATCTCTGATCTCTCAAGCCATAGGCAGTGGTCCAAAACATTTCTATTGAACGATAAGCGCATCTGCCACTCATCTGGAAACATGGTTGTGAGTTTTGTTCAGCCTCACCGGCCAATTCACGGGCTGTGACACTTTAGGGTCCACTCATTCAGACTGCTCTTACTTCCTCATTTTTCAGAATATAAGCCTGAAACAATTTTTAAAGACTGTTGACATCTAGTGGAAGGCATAGGAACTGCAATTTGAGTCCTAAATTAATGGATACTGTAATGGCATTGAATAGAAAACTACAAAGCCAAAAGAAAAACTACTTCCCGAATGGATTTTTCTCAGGTTTTTGCCTGCCAAATCAGTTCTGTTATACTCACAGACACAATTTTAACAGTTTTGGAAACTTTAGAGTGTTTTCTATCCAAATCTACCAGTTATATGCATATCATATCTTCTGGGCCCGAGAAGCAGGCAGTTTAATTTGGGCATGCTTTTCATCCCCCTACCCTAGAGAAGTTAACAACCAATGGAACATAGTTCAGCCTGCTGATGATGCCCCAGAACTCCTTGTTCCAGAGAACTGCCGGCTGTCATAGTTTAAAATCTATTCTAAATCACAATTGTCTGGCCTCCCTCTCTCTTTCACTCTCTCTCCCTCACAGCCCTGGTTTGGTTTTAGTTGTCAGGAAGAATTAAATCAGACTTCCTGTGTGCACTGGACTCAATGGTCTCTGCAGTGCAGCGCTGGCCCATTCAGCCCATTTGGGCTGCAGGAGCCCCACATACCTCTGTCTGCTGTTCAGGGTAAGAGAAAATGTGTCTGCTGTTCAGGGTAAGAGAGAAGGTGTCTGCTGTTCAGGGTAAGAGAGAAGGTGTCTGCTGTTCAGGGAAAGAGAAGGTGTCTGCTGTTCAGGGAAAGAGAGAAGGTGTCTGCTGTACAGGGAAAGAGAGAAGGTGTCTGCTGTTCAGGGAAAGAGAGAAGGTGTCTGCTGTACAGGGAAAGAGAGAAGGTGTCTGCTGTTCAGGGAAAGAGAGGTGTCTGCTGTTCAGGGAAAGAGAGAAGGTGTATGAGATAGAGAGATGGGGGAGAGACAAAAGGGGAAGAGAGCCTGGGGGTTGGTAAAGTTATAGAAACACAAATATAACAAGGAGATTTAGGAGTAAAATAAATAGAAACCTGCAGAAACTACCAGCTAAATATATAGAAACCTTCAGAAACTACCAGCTAAATATATAGAAACCTGCAGAAACTACCAGCTAAATAAATAGAAAGCTCTAGAAACTACCAGCTAAATAAATAGTAAGCAATACCAGCTATGAAAATACAGAACTACAATATATAGAAACTAGAAACTACCAGCTAAATAAATAGAAACTCTAGAAACTACCACTAAATAAATAGAAACTGTAGAACTACCAGCTAAATATATAGAACTGCAGAACTACCAGCTAAATAAATAGAAACCGCGAAACTACCAGCTAAATAATAGAAACCTGGTAGAAACTACAGCTAAATAAATAAAACCTGCTAGAAACTAGCAGCTAAATAAATAGAAAGCTTCAGAAACTACCAGCTAATAAATAAAACCTGTAGAAACTACCAGCTAAATATATAGAAACCTGCAGAAACTACCAGCTAAATAATTAGAACCTGCAGAAACTACCAGCTAAATATATGAAACCTGTAGAAACTACCAGCTAATAATATGAAACCTGCAGAAACTACAGCTAAATAAATAGAAACTGCAGAAACTACCCTAATATATAGAAACCTGCAGAAACTACCAGCTAAATGAATATAAACCTGCAGAAACTACCAGCTAAATAATAGAAACCTGCAGAAACTACCAGCTAAATTATAGAAACCTGCAGAAACTACCAGCTAAATAATAGAAACCGTAGAAACTACAGCTAATATATAGAAACCTACAGAAACTCCCAGCTAAATAAAATAGAAACCTGTAGAAACTACCGCTAAATATATAGATACCAGCTAAATATATAGAAACCTGCAGAAACTACCAGCTCAATAAATAGAAACCTGCAGAAACTACACCTAAATAAATATAGAAACCTGTAAAACTACCACTAATATATAGAAACCTGAGAAACTACCAGCTAAATAATAGAAACCTGCAGAAAATACCACATACAATATTAGAACCTGTAGAAACTACAGCTAAATATATAGAAACCTGTAGAAACTACAGCTACATATTAGAAACCTGGCAAGAAACTAGCAGCTAAATATATAGAAACCTGTGAAACTACCAGCTAATATATAGAAACCTGCAGAAACTACCAGCTAAATAATAGAAACCTTCAGAAACTACCAGGTAAATATATAGAAACCTGCAGAAACTACCACTAAATAAATAGAACCTTCAGAAACTACCAGCTAAATAAATTAGAAACCTTCAGAACTACCAGCTAAATATATTGAAACTGCAGAAACTACCAGCTAAATAAATAGAAACCTTCAGAAACTACCAGCTAAATATATAGAAACCTGTAGAAACTACCAGCTAAATAAATAGAAACCTTCAGAAACTACCCAGCTAAATACATAGAAACCTTCAGAAAACTACCAGCTAAATAAATAGAAACTTCAGAAACTACCAGCTAAATAATATAGAAACCTGCAGAAACTACAGCTTAAATACATGAGAAACCTTCAGAAATACCAGCTAAATATATAGAAACTTCAGAACCTACCAGCTAAATACATAGAAACCTGCAGAAACTACCAGCTAAAATATTGAACCTGTAGAAACTACCACTAAATATAGATACCTTGCAGAAACTACCAGCTAAATATATAGAAACTGCAGAAACTACCAGCTAAATATATAGAAACCTGCAAGAAAAAACTCAACCAGCTAATAAATAGAACACTTCAGAAATACCAGGTAAATATAGAAACCTGCAGAAACTACCAGCTAATAAATAGGAAACCTTCAGAAACCTACAGCTAAATAAATAGAACTTCAGAAACTACAGCTAAATATATTGAAACCTGCAGAAACTACAGCTAATAAATGAAACCTTCAGAAACTACCAGATAAATATATAGAAACTGTAGAAACTACCAGCTAAATAAATAGAAACCTTCAGAAACAACCAGCTAAATACATAGAAACCTTCAGAAACTACCGAGCTAAATAAATAGAAACCTTCAGAAAGCTACCAGCTAAATATTAGAAACCTGCAGAAACTACAGCTAAATACATAGAAACCTTCAGAAACTACAGCTAAATATATAGAAAACCTTTCAGAAACTACCAGACTAAATACATAGAATCCCTGCAAAACTACCAGCTAAATATAATAGGAAACACTGTAAGAAACCTAACCAGCTAAAAAAATAGAAACCCTTCAGAACAAGCTAAATAATGAAACTTGTAGGAAACTACCAGCTAAATATAGTGAAACCTGTAGAACTACCAGCTAAATAAATAGAAACTACCAGCTATAGACCGAATACTATATGATAGACCTGCAGAACTACCAGCTAATACTATAAAAACTCGGAGAAACTACCAGCTATAATACATAGAAACCTGCAGGAAACTACCAGCAAATTATAGAAACCTGCAGAAACTACCAGCTAAATAAAACTCAGATACAGTAAACAAACCTTCAAACTACCAGACTAATACTATAGAACCTTGTAGAAAACTCCAACAAAATACATAGGAACCTCCGAGAAATCTACCAGCTAGATATATAGAAACCTGGCAAAACTACCCAGCTAAATACATAGAACCTGGCAGGAACTACCAGCTAATATACTAGAAACCTGCAGAACTCAGCTAATATATAGAAACTGCAGAATACTACCACTAAATACATAGAAACCTTCCGACTACCAGCTAAGATATATAGAACCTGTAGAAACTACCACCTAATCATAGAAACTGCAGAAAACTACAGACGTAAATATATAAGACCTGCAGAAACTACCACATTAAATAATAGAACTGCAGAAACACCAGCTAAATATATAGAACCTGCGAAACTACCAGCTAAATATATAGAAACCTGTAGAAAACTACCGCTATAATACATAGGAACTACAGCTTAAATATATAGAAACCGTGCAAGAAACTAACCAGGCTAAATAAATAGAAACCGTGTAGAAACTACCAGCTGAAATAAATAGAAACCTGTAAAACTACCAGTAAAATAATAGAACCTTCGAACTACCAGCTAGAATAAATAGGAACCTGTAAGAAAACCAGCTAATATATAGAAACCTGCAGACAACCTACACTAAATAACATAGAACCTGAGTAAACTACCAGCTAAATAATAGAAACTCGCAAGAAACTAACCAGTAAATATATAGAACTCAGAAAACCGCTAAATATATAGAAACTGCATGAACTACCAGCTAATATATGAGAAACTGTAGAAACTACCAGCTAATACGATCAGAACTTCAGAAACTACCAGCTAAAATAATAGACAACCTGCAGAAACTACCAGCTATAATTATATAGAAACCTGTGAAACACCAGCTATAAATAGAACCTTCAAGAAACTACCAGCTAAATAATAGAACACTGTAGAAACACACTAAATATATAGAAACTGTAGAAACTACACGTAAATAAACTAGAAACTACCAGCTAAATATATAGAAACTGCAGAAACTACCAGTAAATATATAAAACCTGCAGAAACTACAGCCTAAATAATAGAAACTGCAGAAACTACCAGCTAAATATATAGAAACCTCAGAAACTACCAGCTAAATATATAGAAACCTGCAGAACTACCAGCTAAATAATAGAAACCTGCAGAAACTACCAGCTAAATAATAGAACTGCAAGAAACTACCAGCTAAATAATTAGAACTGCAGAACTACCAGTAAATAATAGAAACCTGCAGAAACTACAGCTAAATATATAGAACCTGCCGAAACTACCAGCTAAATAATAGAAACCTGCAGAAACTACCAGCTAAATATATAGAAACCTGCAGAAACTACCAGCTAAATATATAGAACCTGCAGAAACTACCAGCTAAATAATAGAACCTGCAGAAACTACCAGCTAAATATATAGAAACCTGCAAGAAACTACCCAGGTAATATATAGAAACTGCAGAAACTACCAGCTAAATATATAGAAACCTTAGAAATACCACTAACTCATATAGCACCTGAGAAACTACCAGCTAAATACATAGAAACCTGCAGAAACTACCAGCTAGAATAATCTAGAAACCTGTAGAAACTACTACCTAAATATATAGAAAGCCGCAGAAACTACAGCTACATACAGTAGAAAACCTTCAGAAACTACAGCTAAAAATATAGAAACCTGTTAGAACACTACCACCTAATATATAGAAACCTGCAGAAACTACAGCTAAATAACATAGAAACCTGCAGAAACTACCAGGCTACAAAGAATAGAAACCTGGTAAGAAATCTCAGCTAATAACTGAGAAACGCTGTAGAAACTACCATAAATAAATGAAAATTCAGAACCTACACTAAATAAATACGAGCAACTGTAGAAACTACCAGCTAAATAATATAGACAACTGCAGACTACCAGCTAAATACATAGAAACCTGCAGAAACATACGTAAATACTACTAGAAACCGTGTAGAAACTCACCCTAATATATAGAACCTGCAGAAACTACAGCTAAATAAATAGAAACTGCAGAAACTACCAGCTAAATACATAGAAACCTGCAGAACTACCAGCTAACATATATAGAAACTGTAGAAACTACCAGCTAAATAATAGAAACCTGCAAACTACCAGCTAAATATATTAGAAACTCGTAGAAACTACACCTAAATAATAGAAACCGCAGAAACTACCAGCTATAAATATAGAAACCTGTAGAAACTACCAGCTAAATAAATAGAAACCGCAGAAACTACCAGCTAAATAATAGAACGTAGAAACTAGCTAATAATAGAAACTGAAAACTACCAGCTAAATAATAGAAACCTTCAGAACTACCAGCTAAATAATATAGAAACCTGCAGAAACTACCAGCTAAATATATGAAACCTGCAGAACTACAGCTAAATACATAGAAACCTGTAGAAACTACCAGCTAAATAAATAGAAACCTGTAGAAACTACCAGCTAAATAATAGAAACCTTCAGAAACTACAGCTAAATAAATAGAAACTGTAAGAAACTCACAGCTAATATATAGAACACCTGCAGAAACTACCAGGCCTTAACATACATCAGAAACGCTGCAGAAACTACCAGCGCTAAATAATATAGAAACTGCAGAACACACACCTAATATACATTAGAAACGTGTAGAAACTACCAGCTAATATATAGAAACCTTGCAGAAACTACCAGCTAACTACATAGAAACCCTGCAGAAATACACCAGCTAAATAAATAGAAAACCTGCAGAACTACCAGCTAAAATATAGAAACTGCAGAACAACTACAGCTAAATATATAGAAACCTGCAGAACATACAAGCTAAATATAGTAGAACCTGCAGAACAATACAGCTAAATATTGGCTTTATCTCTCCAGTTAATCAACGAGCCTATAAATATGATATTAATGTCGCTGAGCGCTCTCCTGGGCAGCGTCTCTGCAGTCTGTGAATACAAAACAATGAACCTCCACAGCTGGCCTAAGATCTATTAATTAACCCAGCTAATCCCCAACACCTTATCTCTCTCAACAACTTTGCCCATCGAACGCCAACTTTGGAACACAGAGACTACAGGTTGCAGAGTCGCAACATTGGCAGTGAAGGAGAAACAAAGATTGACACTTTTTTTGTCTCGTGAAATGTTTGGCTTGATGTCTGAGGAAATTGGAGGGCAGATAGCAAATAATTTGTATGCCTTTGAGAATCCAAGCTCAGTATGAACACAGTGTGAAAAGCATACTTGTCCAATCTTACCCAACTGTGCTGCCACAGGAAGAAAGAAAGAAAGAGCTATATTTCTGTTCATCATGACCGTATCTACCAGCCAGTCTCTCTCTCTCTCGGCATGGTCCTCCTCCACATTGACCTCCAGGCCCTTACACATGGAATGTCCCTGTAGTAGGGGAACCACCTCATCCTGGACACCACAGTGTTCCTCTTAACCCCCAGCACCCCTTAACACAGCCCCTCAGAGCACAGCATTCGGGCCCACTTACCTTCACCAGCTCTGTTTTTCCTCTCCCTGGCTAGCACCTCGTTTCCACTCATTGCTTTCGTCCTCTTTCTCTCCCCTTTCTCCTGGTGGCTTTTTGTGAACGGTCTAGTGAGTGGGCCTGCCTCAAGCCAAGGGCACCACATCGCTCAATAACTTCCTCCTGCGGGCAGCTCACTGTCCTATCATATGCGCACTGGCGTCTCCCCTCTCAATATTACACGTCAACTCAGGCCTTTGTTCAGACATAATCTCATCCTAAATTCCAATTTGTTGGTTATATATTAGCACCACATCAGAGGTTATTAAGTCCCCTAATAGAACAGGATGGGGACTGGCTTTGTTTAATAAGAGAGAAGACAAAGAGTGAATTACATGGCATCCCTCSTATCTGATGGCAACTATCTGCCAATGTCACTGCTCCATTGTGTCTGGGCCCTTTATCATGAATAGCCCTCTGCAGCCAAAGATGTTTTAATTAGTGAGAGAGATGGTCTGTAATTATATTTATATCATAATAACTAACCACTGACTGACTGAGTACTCGTCCTCCTCGCTGGGTCTTCCATTGTCTCCCTCTATAATGATGATATTTAATTATGATGTTTGAACACGGTAGATCCAGTCAAAGTCAAAGACCCTCGACGGGCGAGTACACACACTCTGGAGCTGGTTCGTGTTCGCTTGCTCTGAGCGCTCTCTCTCACTCACTCTCTCTCTGTCTCACTCTCTCTCTGTCTCACTCTCTCTCTCTCACACTCACTCTTTCACTCTCTCTCTCTCACACTCACTATTTCTCTCTCACTCTCTCTCTCTCTTCTTCTCTCATCTCTCTTCTCTCTCCTCTCTCATCACTCTTCACTCTCTCTTACTCTCACTCATATCTCTCTTCACTCTCTCTCTCTCTCTCTCTTCTCTCTCTTCTCTCTCTCTCATTCTCTCTCTCTACATCTCTCTTCTCTCTCTTCTCCTCTCTCTCTCTCTCTTCTCCTCTGCTCTCTCTCTCTCTCTCTCTTTCTCTCGTCTTTCCTCTCTCTCTCCTCTTTCTCTCTTCTCTCTCTCTCTTTTCTCTCTTCTCTCTACTTCTGCTCTCTCTCTCTCTCTTTCTCTCCTCTCTCGTCTCTCTTCTTCTCTCTCACTCATTCTCTTCTCTTCATCTCTCTCTCTCTCTCTCTCTCTTCTTCTCTCTCATTCTCCTCTCTCCTCCTCACTCACTCACTCTTTCTCTCTCTCTCTCTCTCTCTCTTTACTCTCTTTCTTCACTCACTCTTCTTCCGTCTCACGTCACACATGCTCACTCACTCTTTAGCTCTCTACTCTCTCTCCTCTCTCCTCTCATCTCTCTCCTACTACTCACGCTCACTCACTCACTCGTCACGCACTCTCTCTCCTCCCGTCACACCTTCAAGACATCTTTCTCGTTCTTCCACTCACATCTTTCTCTCTCTCCACAAGCTCAGCGTCACCTCTTTCCTCTCTTCCCTCCCT
>NC_036862.1:31094984-31209718 GCF_002910315.2 Salvelinus sp. IW2-2015
CTCTCTCTCTCCCTCACACTCACTCTTTCTCTCTCTCACACTCACTCTTTCTCTCTCTCACACTCACTCTTTCTCTCTCTCTCTCTCTCTCTAATTCTCTCTCTCACTCACTCACTCACTCACTCACTCACTCACTCACTCATTCACTCACTCACACACAGACACAGCAGCTCTCAGCCATGTTCATGCTCAACTTTACTAAAAACCCTTTCCCAATCTCCCTTTATTATCAAAGGCTACAACTGTATTTTTGACAAAGCGAACCACTTTACTGGTTACCGTTGCTTATCAAAGCCTAAACAGTAGCTGAATAGTTGGCCAACTGCAACTCCCTCTTCTTTGTGTGAATAGGTAACCACAAAGATGTACATTAGAAGGCTATTGTCCACAGTCTACCTATTGACTGGCCTATGCATTGTTTAACTGAGTGCATACTGCACGTAAGGATCTTTGTAGAATGCTGTGGAGACGTCTTCTTTGTTGTATTCGTTGGCAAGTTAGATAATTGACAGGGAAAGAGATAATGAAGAGCAGAAAAATACTTGTGTGCTTTCAAGCCACAGACAATTGAGCCTCATTGTATTATGAATATTGGGAACAATGCTGTAACACTTTAAAGCAAGGAACATTTAAATATGCACACTCTCCTCTCCTCTATCTAGAATCTCCTCAACCTGTGTCCTCCTGTCCCAGCCAACCTCCACCCAAAGGGCACTCAGAACCAAGCGATGGATCTCAGATGCCCAGACCCATAATAATGCCAAGTTTACCCAGAGTCACCTTTCTTCCACAAATCATCCCTCCATCCTCCTGTTCCTCCCTCGTTCCCCAGGCCCAGTGGTCCGCCGGGGCTGCAACAGCCGTTCACGCTGCCTGGAGACCAAATTATCCCTCTGATTGGTTGAGTTCCAAGGCATAAACCTCGCCGGCTGACAACTGCGGCTGATTCGCTCTCCCGACTTTACGGCTTTCTCTTTCCCTCCCTCCTCCCTTCCTCTGCACAGTGCGCACGAAGCCAGCGAGATAAATGACTTAAGTGGACTACAAAGTGTGCGAGCGTGTTCCAAATGTCCATATCGGTCTTTATGGTGCATGATGTTGGTTATGTTTCCAAGTTAACACTTGGAAACATTTGGTGAAACAATATTTCCTGTTCTTGAGGATCTGGAAGACTGGTCCCTCCACCTGATACAGCTTGCCAACTAGAAGATTCCCTCACTCGTCTTTTCCTCATGTTAGAAAGCAATGTCACTTGCTAATCCAAAACTAATCCCAGTTACTGGGCATATAGAGAGATACACACGCTAACACACACTCACAGTCGCTCTCTCTCACACGAGCCAACCTCCAACCCATACACGCAGACAAAAACATGCACTCTCTCTCACACAACCCTACTCCCCGTACACACACAGTCACACACACACTCAATCTCTTTCACACAATCCGACCCCTCACACACACTCTCTCTCCCACACACACTGATGCCTTGTCCCCATCTGTCCCCCAGGCTTCCCAGCGACGGCGTATGGACCGGTGGCGGCAGCGGCAGTGGCGGCAGTGCGTGGCTCAGGTAGGGGGGCCCGTGGAAGAGGTGGCTACATGGCATACCAGCAGAACGCAGGGGCAGGTAAACGCTCTGTCGGTATTCTGTGTGGCTACTGCTACGATCCATGCTCTGCTCTCACTGGCCGCCGATAACTCCTCTCTCACCTGCTGCATACACACACACACACACACACACACACACACACACACACACACACACACACACACACACACACACACACACACACACACACACACACACACACACACACACACACACACCTGTCTCTTATACACATCTAGATGTGTATAAGAGACAGGTGCGTGGCTCAGGTAGGGGGGCCCGTGGAAGAGGTGGCTACATGGCATACCAGCAGAACGCAGGGGCAGGTAAACGCTCTGTCGGTATTCTGTGTGGCTACTGCTACGCTCCATGCTCTGTTCTCACTAGCCACCGAAAACTCCTCTCACACCTGCTGTATACACACTCACACTCTCTTAATAGACAAGAGAGGAAAGAAAGAGCATACTAAACTCCCCGTTCTCTCCTCACTTGCCTCTGCACTGGATAGAATGGACAGAGGATGAGGATAGGACCAGGTTAGCAGTCTTTAGTTGTCTTGTTACAGAGCTACTATACCTGCCAGCTCTGTGTTTGATAGGTAGAAATGCTACCTACTGTAATGTAMYTCCACAGTACAATATGTGACTGCAGATCCAGGRAGCAGGATGTTGATTTCTCATGTGTTGGTCATATCACTCATACACCTCTATCAGAGAAGGCTCCTAACTTGAAATCAGCATGTGCTGATGTGCCTATTGATATCGATTAGTTTACTAAAAATCTGACTTCCACACAAATCTCAAGTTAGGATACGGCTTGCCCCTATAAGACCTTCCAGTCTCTAAATAACCAAGCCAGCATCATGAGTGTCCAGATTCCTGAGTCCTGCTTAAATTGGCTCCCTCGTTGACTTTTTCTATTCCCTGGCCATTGATTGGCTAGTACGATAGCTTAATCAATCACACTGACTTTGTCCACAGACACAGCAATATATAGCTAAATAAACACTGGAGAAAAACAAGCGGCGAGGCTGGAATTGACAGATGGCATTTTGGCTGCGAGGGAAAATGATCGGACACTCTAATTGGCTGTCAGAACGCCTGGCCCCTGGAAGCAGTGTGGTGCTGGGCTGCACTCTGACAGTTAGGGTTGGAGGTTCAGCCTAACACACACTCACCGCACACACACACCTGATATGAGAAATCAAAAGCAGATACTTTGATGCCTTATATCCTAGGTGAGTCTGGGGGATGAGGACAGGGGCAAGTATAAAGGCTATGGTTAGACTAGACTGGGTTTATCCAAGTTAGTGCAGGGCTGGCCTAGGCAATACAGCTAAGCTGAGTTTGGCGAGTCAGAGAGCCAGTAACAGAGCTAGCCCTTGGCTACAGTACAGTATGTTGCTCCAGCTCTTCCACTGACTGTCTCCTGGATGATTCTGTCACTCTATCACGCTCACGGAGAACCAGAAGGGAAGGCCAGGGACCAACAGGGCCCACAGGGCTGACATTTAGACTTGACCTTTCCCTGCAACTTCATCTAGTACTTACTACCAAGAGACATGAGTTTACCCACGCCCCTCTGCAAAGATATTGTCTGAAGTGATTGAGCAGATGGAATTTTCATATATACTTGTATTTGGGTAGTTTAGCCACCATGCTAACTATTTTTTATGTGATGCTAAAGGATGGCTCTCACAGTAATAATGACATACTAATGGCTGAGCCCTCCTGCCATTGGCTCAGGTTCTGTGTTGTTACTGTAACTCACTCATCATCAAGAACAAGACAGTCATGTGTTTGAATGTTTTGAAGTGATTCAGCAGATGTTTGCAGATGTAGGTCCTCGAAGCAAATCTGTTCCATACAACTGGTTCTGTTCACAGAGCACCAGTAGGTTACAAAGGACCCTGTATGGGATCCTGTTAGGCTGTTGTTATGACAGATTATTTATTTATACAAAAGATAATTTGACCTAACCTGAAACATAAGCTATCACAATATTCAATACTTAACTATAGACATGGGTTTTGAATTGCAATTGAAAAAAGGAGAGGGTGACAAGGCAGTGAAACCTGAGGAAGATGTTAACACATTACCCATCAAACACACGCGTGTCAGTACAGGATACCCCCTCTTAGCCCCCCAGGGGTCCCCCAGGCCTACCCAGCCTCCCCCTGACGTGCCCTAATGTATCATGGTCTAGATTAAATATTATTTCATCTGATAGAGGGAGCAGTGCTATAGGGGTGTAGGGATGTTGGACCTGCTAATCAGTTGGATCTGCTGCTAGAAAACAATAGTGTTTAAGACGAGAAATACACATTTGATCCACCCGCAATCCTCAGATCATGATGCCGTTCTTTATCTAGATTAAGATTTCATGATATTATTTTCCCCTTTCACCAATAAATCTCTCAAAGCAAAGTCTGGAACAATTTCATGTCAGATTCTTCTGTTTTGAAGTTATTAAACCGGAGCAGAATGTGCTTATAGATGACCACACTCTTCTAATAGAACATGGCCTGCTTCAAAGTTGTCTAGTGCAGAAGACCAGCAGTGTAGATCAAACTCAAACCAAAGGTGCTGTTGGTAGACAGTGGAAATGTCTGTGAGAGACATAGTGAAGGAAAAAACCCACACACACACACCACACACACACACCACACCACACACAACACACACACACACACACACCACCACACACACACACACACACACACACACACACCACACACCACACACCACACACACAACACCACCCACACACACACACACACACACACACACACACACTCCGTGAAGGAAGAAAAAACCAATCAAAAACCCTTTGTGCTTAGAGGTACACTGGTAAAAGGACATACAGGAGATTGGGAGCGATGGAGTTTGGGAATTGGTGGTGATGTAGACCCAGTTGGTTCTGTCTCCTGACTTGGTTGGGCCTTGCAGAGAGCCTACTTGTCCTGAACTGGGACACTCCTTCTCTTGCTCACTCACACACTCCCCTGGGTGCACTCTGCCTGCCTGCCAGAAGGTTTGTTCACACCCTACTTTACCCCCTCACTCCTCCTTGACTATGTCCTCTTCTCCCTCCATCCTTCCCCTCTCTGTTATAAACTAGCTTTCTCATCTCTTCTTCCTCTTTGCATATATTCTGTCTTGCTCTCACTCTATGGTCTTTCTTTCATTCTCTCTCCCCTTCCATCCTGTCTTTATTAGATGTAGAGTGTTTTTATGTACCAAGATACAACCTTTCTGTCACGTATGTCTGTTCCTCCTGTTGTTCCCTGATCCCTGTACTATGTATAAGTCTGACTTTTAGTGCATTGCCACCTGTGAGGGTCATGTTAGTGGTGGACGTAGTTCATAGATACTAGCTACTGGGAGCACGATATTATCGGTAACATATCCGGAATCGACCGTATTAGCTAAAAATGTCAACATCGATATCGGCCGATGTCTAGTTTAACGGCGATGTTAAAAACTGATGTCAAAGCTACCCGTGCATTACCTTACAGTTGAAGTCAGAAGTTTACATACAGTTGATGTTCGGAAAGTTTACATTACACTTAGGTGTGAGTCATTGAAACACGTTTTTCAACCACTCCACAAATGTTCTTGTTAAACAAACTACACTGCTCTAAAAAAATAAAGGGAAACACTTTAAACAACACAATGTAACTCCAAGTCAATCACACTTCTGTGAAATCAAACTGTCCACTTAGGAAGCAACACTGATTGACAATACATTTCACATGCTGTTGTGCAAATGGAAGTAGACAAAAGGTGGAACATATAAGGCAATTAGCAAGACACCCCCAATAAAGGAGTGGGTCTGCAGGTGTGTGCCACAGACCACTTCTCAGTTCTATGGCTTCCTGGCTGATGTTTTGGTCACTTTTGAATGCTGCGGTGCTTTCACTCTAGTGTAGCATGAGACGGAGTCTACAACCCAACACAAGTGGCTCAGGTAGTGCAGCTCATCCAGGATGGCACATCAATGCGAGCGTGTGGCAAGAAGGTTTGCTGTGTCTGTCAGCGTAGTGTCCAGACATGGAGAGGCGCTACCGGAGACAGGCCAGTAACATTCAGGAGACGTGGAGGAGGCCGTAGGAGGGCAACAACCCAGCAGCAGGACCGCTACCTCCGCCTTTGTGCAAGGAGGAGCACTGCCAGAGCCCTGCAAAATGACCTGAGTGATAGTGTAATCAATGTGTAATAACTACGTAAAAAATTTATGAACGCATTATTATGTGATGTGCAGTCCTGTTCAGGTCCTGATTGGTCAACAAGCTTATTTGACACATCAAATAGTGTTATTTGACACGTCAAAGACCCAAACGGTGTTACATAGAAATCGTGGTTGAGAATGAAACGACTGAACAAATGAACAACGAAACAGCACAGCAAGTAAGTGAAAGAAATAGGTTTTGATCATGTTTTACTGGTAATGGAGACATACGTAAATGCCAACAAAATAGTGTGGTGTGTGTGTAAACTTTATTTAACTAGGCAAGTCAGTTAAGAACAAATTCTTGTTTACAATGACGGCCCGGACAACGCTGGGCCAATTGTGCTTCGCCCTATTGGACTCCCAATCACGGCCGGATGTGATACAGCCTGGATTCGAACCAGGGACTGTGGTGACGCCTTTTGCACTGAGATGCAGTGTCTTAGACCACTGTGTACATGTGTGTGTGTTAACTATTTAACTGTACTAGAATGATTAATAGGCCACTAAAATGTTTAATATCGGTTATCGGTATCAGATTTTTTGTCAAGGAAAATATTGGATATTGGTATCGGCCGAAAATGTCATACCGGTGCATCACTACTAGCTACTGTTGTTTTCTGTGTTCTTGTATGTACTGCTGCAAGCTGACATGGTATCCATGATTCACTTACCGTATCTGCATGATAGTTGTTGGTCGCTGGTTGTTCTTGATGACAAGCTCAAAAGCTGGTATCTAGGAGGGAACTGGAGCGTTTGAGGCTAAATGTATTTCCTCATTATTATACACAGAAGGTTTGGTCATTTCCTCTAGGCAGACTCCTGTGTGATTACGACATTGATGTGATTTGCAACAGCTCTGAGCTGAAGCTGTGTGGCACTCTGGGACATGATTTCTATTCATGTGTCCCAGGCAGCTGACACACTGGTCCAACCAGTGACTGACCTCAGTTCTAAATGCAGCCTAAACATGCCCACTGGATAATTTAGTATTCCCTTGTCATTTGTTGAGGGGACGTGTCTGGAAAGTGAGGTTGAGTCGGAGGAGAATGGAACGAGACGCTAGCGTCTCTTTACCCGTCTTACAGTACCTCCTTCTCTCCCCCTCCCTCTAGAGCTGCAGGTGATCATTCCATTCCGGTGATCGCCATCCCTCAATCAGTAACAATAATCTGAAATCTCCTGTCCATTCTGCCTTCTCTCTCCTATATGGGTCGAGCTTCCCCCCATCTCTATAACATCCCCCCTTCCCACCCCCTGATGGACAGCTATGTCAGAATCACTCCAAAGGAAAACAGACTGTTCACTCAAACTAGGCCACCCCGACTCCCCTACCCAGAGCCCAGAGGGTGTGAAAATGAACCACGTAGCTCTCCGACGCCTGTCTCCCCGCATGATGAAGATAGATATATGTGTCTGCCCAATTCTACCCTGCTCCTCTACCAGCAGTCCTCTACCAGCAGTCCTCTACCAGCAGTCCTCTACCAACAGTTCTCTACCCACAGTTCTCTACCAACAGTTCTCTACCAACAGTTCTCTACCAACAGTCCTCCTTCTATTCTCATGGTGTTTGTTTGCCTGTGATGCACGAAAGTGTGTGTTCGTATATGTGTGTGTGTTTGTGTGTGTATGTGGTCTGAGGATGTGAAAGCGTGTTGAATGAAGATATAAGGGCTGTAGCGCTGTGTCTGTGGATGGATGGCAGCACTCCTCTGCCTGTGAACATCCATAATATATCATCTAGTAACTATCATTATGCCAGCCTATCAGAGCACAAAATGAGGAGCCATTATCTAGCAATTATTTATGAACTGCCATCGCAGGCTGAAAAGAACTTGTCCTTTGTTAATTAGTCACCTATTCCGTTAAGAAATGGTGTTTGAGACGGGGACTGAAAGCCACTCCAGGCATAACAGAAAGAGAGCCTCATCTTTTCAAATGACTTAGGTGGAAATGGAGCTAATTGCAGATGCTCTGAAATTCAAAGCTAATTTTGAAGCACATTTGACAAGTGTATTATTCACTTTTTCTGAAGAGATCTGCACTGCTCTGTGCCTACACATGCGTGCACACTTGTGCCTGCCTGAATGGGTTTGTACATGTGTGTGTGCAGGTGTGTACTTGCAAGGTCAGTGTGCGTGACTGAATGAGACAGGGTTTTGTTTGAGAAAATAGACACACACACACACACTCTCTGGGGCCCTCTCAAATGGATCCAGTGCCTCTGACAGTGTGGCCTGAGGCAGGTGATTGTGTGAAATGTTATTTCCAAGGTTGGCACCAGTCCTCCAGGCCACTTGTCAACTCTTCCACTATCTTTCTATGGAAGAGCTTTTTAAATGTTTTGTTTTTTCTCGCTAACATCAACACACAATAGTGTGAATAATGTTGCTGACAGGACAGGTGTTAAGCATTTCTCTCTCCATTAGGCACAACGTTTAGACGACAGGCTTGGCAGTAGACCCAGACATGTTAACGAAAGGGCTTTTCATTCATCATGACACAAAGCGGAAGCACATGTTAGCATTCTCCGTGACATTATCAGCATTTCAAAAGTTTTGAAAGCACCTGTTGAAACATGAAATTAAAATCTTGACTGGAGGTGCTCATGTAGATAAACAGACTGGTAAACAGACTTGTGAAGAGGATGATGACAGCGATTTTGACAGTAATGGTGATGACCATAATGGAAGTGGTCAGAATGGACTTCATCCGTCCTCCATACACACGGCATGCTGGGGAGAAGAGAAGAGGAGGGCGATTATAATCATAAATGGGAACGCTCCCTCAAAGATCCACTCCTGAGCCTATATAGTCCCCATCCCGTTGCCACGGCAACCCAGAGCCACATACATTTGTTGTGGAGATGAGTAATGGCCCCCCCAATTAAGAAGGTGTGTGTTTGGTAGGATGTTGGAGAGAAAGGCCACCTAGTCTTGATCGTTTGTTATTACTATATTATTTTGTAATTCTTGTTTTTAATAGATGATACTGAAATAGGAGACTGTATCATGGTTGTCACACCACAGGGGGTGTTTGGGCGACTATAGTGGCCCTATGTTACTGAATGTGATGATGTAACTATAGTGTACAATGATTGTTGGCCATCGCTATTGTTTAAGGGTTTTCCTGGCCTCACATTAACATCCACTGAAGGGAAAGCACAGCACAATGATTCCCTGCAGCAACAAATCACCTCTATGTTTCCTAACATCTCATCAAAAGGGCTATTTATTTATTAATTTGTTGGTTTATTTCATGTTTGTACCCTTTGATACATGTTGTGGAGCGTTATGTGTAATGGACTAGAGGACTAGATAGAGCCTGTGTTTAGCCTCTGTCATGTCATTATGTGTAATGGACTAGAGAACTAGATAGAGCCTGTGTTTAGCCTCTGTCATGTCGTTATGTGTAATGGACTAGAGAACTAGATAGAGCCTGTGTTTAGCCTCTGTCATGTCGTTATGTGTAATGGACTAGAGGACTAGAGAACTAGATAGAGCCTGTGTTTGGCCTCTGTCATGTCATCCACCCATTGGCTCTGTAGTGGTGTTCCCAGATGGGGTCTCCCTAATGGTAGTAGCATTGACACGACACTTCTCCAGAGCTCCAGTCAGCCCAGTCTCACCAGGTGTCAGCTCTGCTGCTGGGGACGTGCTGAGGCTGCAGCCAGGGAGGGGCCCTGCAGATGTTCCACAGCTCCAACACATTTGTCTGGCCATGCTAGAGACCGGCTGCTGAACACTGTCCATGTTAGGGCGGTGGTTGGGAGTTGATACAACTGTTGTAATAGAGTTTTTTCTCTCATTTTATGAGGTACTGTAATTAGAAATGCTTTATTTATTTAAAAAATAAATAGATAAGGAGGCATAGATGACAACAACTACCAAATAAATAAATAATAATAAAAAACAAATACATTCTCCATCACATGCGTCGCTATAGGAACAGCAGAGCCCTGCCATTATTGTCCCAACCTTGATCTCTACAATGCTGCTGTTTCATTCCGCTCCGTTTTTCACTTCCATACACTCAAAGTTAATCATTTGCATGCACAGAAAGGAGAATTAGCTTAGCACAATAATCAATATTCTGTAGTCTGTAAACGGGAGCTTTTTACCTGCATTTTATTCCACATTTTCCATAGATAGTGGTATCATGATCTCCCTGAATAATACAAGTCATTTTGCCGTGCTTTGTTAGATGAGACGTTCACGGCACCCGGGACACCGGCAGCCAAGGACTCATTTTCCATGTCAGTGCAAACAAAGCCGCCAGGTGTGTTTGTTGTAAGTGTCTGTGTGCGAGAGTGTTAATGTTGTATTTGTCTCCCTGTCGTTCCTGCCAGGTTGTTCTCCCTAGTCTGTATTTAGGGGGATGCTTCTGCAGGCTGGCATCATGGCGGGTGGCCTGTGAGGGGAACAGACAGTCAAAGGGAAGGGGCCAGGCAGAGGCCTCCTCCTCAGTGGGAACTAATGTGGGTGTTGGTGGCATGGCTCTGTAAAGGTCTTCATTTGTTTGTTGTTAAAGATCTAATTAGGAAGAAGAGAGGAAACAGAACGGGACGGCTAATTAGAGGGGAGCTCAGAAATCACTTTGAACCTCAAGGACACCCGGCTATTAGCGCTCACATAAAACGTTTATTAAAACCTAAGTGTGTGTGTGTATGTTTTGTTTCCTTCCTTAAATGATTAAAAACGCCTTGCTTGAGTGGGCATCCCCCTCTTCTGGAGAGATGCGGAGGAGTGGAGAGGGCCGGCGCATCCTGAACCGCTCTCTCTCTCTGTCTTCCATCTCCTCAACTTTTTAGACATCTGTCTTCGTTTGTCTCCACAAACATTCACTGCATACATGTAGGCCGACATTCACTGCATACATGTAGGCCGACATTCACTGCATACATGTAGGCCGACATTCACTGCATACATGTAGGCCTTCATTCACTGCATACATGTAGGCCGACATTCACTGCATACATGTAGGCCTTCATTCACTGCATACATGTAGGCCGACATTCACTGCATACCTGTAGGCCTTCATTCACTGCATACATGTAGGCCATCATTGTAAATAAGAATGTGCTCTTAACTGACTTGCCAAGTTAAATAAAGGTTAAATAAAACAACTTTTTTTTTACATGAAGTGAAAGTATGTTTCGTTATTTTGGCCAGTCAGTAGAGTGAATGAGTACATTTGGATTTGAAAAGCAAAGGCTAGATAAGTACCGCAGGCTAAGTACAGTAATGTCAGTGTGCAAAGATAGGTTTTTATCAACACATGAGTCAGGAGACCTGTGGTCCATGTCAACACATTGTTCTGCCCCACGAGTGATGTGTTTAAGCAGCAAGGTTATTATAGTAAACTGAAACTAATATGAAAACAAATCATAAAAAGCTATTTAGTATTTACAGTGGCAATTTTAGTATGTAAATCTTGGTGGGGCAAAAAAAAAAATTGTTTTAGATGCATGCCAAAAAAGCCTTTACACAACACTAAACAATTAATTAACTGCATTATAACGGTGCCAAATGGTGCCCACAAACTATTAGGGCCTACATAAAGCTGTCCCAACAGCAGAGTCCCAACAGCAGTCCCAACACCTTACCAGTGCTACACCTGGCTATCAGCGGAGCCTTGTCTGGCAGCGAAACAGTCTCATTTACTGCCTTTTTAAAAAACAACGCTGATATGGCTGACTTGCTTAAACAAATGAGGTTTCTATTGACAATTGTGATGTATAAATTATGGAATAAGGGGACGACTAGCGGATAAGAGGGAATCCGTAATTTCGATTAAGACATTAATGAGCTAGCTAAGACGGACATAGTCAATATAACTATTTGTTCAGCACTTTTGAAATGTACAGCGACAGAATTCAGAACATGGGCCGTTCTTACAGTATTCTCCCTGTACACCAAGTCAGAACCGTAAGATAAATAAAGGGAGCATATAAGCAGACAATGAAAGCTCTTACAATGTTCGATGATTACATTTTTCTAAAATAGGCTACATGTGCACAACCAAGTTAGAACAGTGGGCTAAGTTATGAGGCGAAAGGGGACCAAATTACTAGGGTGATGCACAATGTACTTTGTTAGCTAAGTATACATATCTCCCTGGCATATTACATCATTTATGCAACAGCATACAAGGCATTTTTGGACTCATCTTGTTGTGCTGTGCTCACTTGAACAGGAAGGTGGCGCGGCGGTCCTTCGTGGGCAAATTCTGTTGTCAAACTTTATCATCAAAGTCTGGCATTCTCTTGATTTATGGTGCTTTCAAGAAAACTGGGAACTCTGGGGGGAAAAACAAGGTTGAATCATGACGTCAGTGATCTTCAGGTCGGAGCTTTAGAAAGAGGCCAAGTTCCCGACTTGGAATTCCGACTTGAATGACCGTTCAAAATGTATTTTCCCAGTTGGAGCAATTTATTTTTCTTCAGAGTTTCCAGTTGTCTTGAACTCACTGAAGTCTGAGATTTCCCAGTTTTGAGTTTCCAGTTGTTTTGAACGCGGCAGAAGTCATGCTGGATTGACAGCATGGCCAATGTCGAATGTTTATCCTTTTAAGCTTTGAAAAGAGACCCTTAAAACCAGATTTGGACCACACATCCACTCCACTGAATAGCAGGCTAGTGATTGCTTTGCAATGCTTGCAGTTAGCCACTGATTCCTTCTAAACCACTCATTGTTGAATTTGTGATTTCCAACTTGTTGTGTAATGTTTATGTCCAATGGCCGATGAGCACCGATACATTTTATCTATAATCTCTCTTCATAATATCTCTTCATATGACAAGGATTGAAAAGGATTTGCCATAGATTGTCAACTTGATTCATGATGATGACTGCTAGATTTTTAAGTATGATGCTGACATGATCAGTCCAATCAAAGCTACGGTAGATATAACGTGATTAGACGTCATTTTATCTGTGACCAATGACCTTGAGCCTTCTTGGATGGGCACTTCTAATGTAACTATGGCAGCATCCATGGGGCTTGAATTTTCAAGCTCTCCCTGTAGATTTTGCAGTGACGTAGTGTCCCCATGAGTAACAGAACACTGCGCCAATTACGGCGCAACTAGAGAACATTACCAGCTCCTACTCTCTGTATTTTCCGCTGGCTGCCCCACCACCACAGAAAGCACTGAGCTAGGCTGAAACACCTACATTTTGGAGCTGCCTTACTCAAGAAAGCAAAAAAGATACCATGCAGCTTTATTTACTCAATAAATGTGTTTTTACATTGTTTGCAAACTGATATGTGACACAAATTAATGCCAAAATAACATGCAAAACAGGAAAAAAATAACAAATAAACAGGTGGGGCTCAAAACAGGCTCTGTCCCATCTGCTCTGAATGATGGGTCGCCACTGACAACACAAATCCACCTGCCCTGAATGACAGGTCGCCACTGGCAACAAATCAAATCAAATCAAATGTTATTTGTCACAGGTTTAGACCTTACAGTGAAATGCTTACTTACAAGCCCTTAACCAACAATGCAGTTTTAAGAAACAATAAGTGTTAAGAAAGTATTTTCTAAGTAAACTGAAGTAAACAATAAATACATAAAAATGTAATTAAATACATACATTTTTTTTAAATAAAATAGAAAAATAACAAATATTTAAAGAGCAACAATTAAATAACAATAACAAGGCTATATACAGGGGGTGTGCAAAGCTGTAATCAAGGCAAAGGGTGGCTACTTTGAAGAATATCAAATATAAAATATATTTTGATTTGATTTTTGGTTACTACATGATTCCATATGTGGAGTTTGAGTTTTAATAAATTCTAAGCTTTGGCCAACAATCTAGTGGGCTTTTCAAGTACTAAATGGCAGGTAAATGCTGCTAGTTGATGGCAATGTTTAAATAATCCTAGCTTGTGCATCACTATCACCAGCTGTCACTAGCTAACAAAATCAGCTAGGTAGCTAACTTGATTCTCCTTACATACTAAAGTTAAAAAGTATTGTATTGGTGTAAACATGGGCGAGAGAGAGTTTCCTTACACCATATTTTTTTGTACCAGTCTCTGTACTATTCCTTTTAAATCCAAGTCACATTGAGATTTACTTCATAATTTAAACCTAACCTAATCTAATGACTGACACAAGACCTTTGCCATGTTTAGTTGCCAAACAGTCTCGAACGTTGCAGATAGAAATGCCATGAATAGAGCTGATGTGATTCCTTATTCTACATATCAAAGAGGCATGTTTGTTCTACATAGGCTATTTCTATCTGAACATTCCAAAACGTTGCGTCTGGCTAAACACGCCCCTGATGTATACCCTATGAAAGTGACACATCATTTTTTGAAACAAAATAATATAAAAACGAAATATAAATATTTTTATACAACTATAACTGAATAGAAACTTGCAAATCAGGTCTGAAAACTAACTGAAACTAAACAAAACGAATATAAAAACACAAAAGCATAATATTCTTTAAGTACAATCCATTTACACAGATAATGCAGCTCTCTGTGAGTGTGCTGAGTGTCAACGGTACGGAGCTGTGGGGACATAAGCTTTATAGTTAACAAATGCCGTGTGTCTGTTTCTCCTCTCCACCACATCAGTAGTCCAGTACATTGTGGAATCTTGCCCGTGTCGGATCTAAAATGAATGAGGAATTGCTGTTCTAATCTTATTGATTTATGAGCAGAAGCCCAAACATGAATAATAGATTTTCCTTAATCATTCTCCCGCTTATTTTAGGAGAATCTCATTTTGGTTATTTTTCACTCTTGAGCTCTTAGTGTGTGTATTTCACACAGTTATTATGTGTGTGTGTTTTGAAGCGAGCAAGTGAAGATTACATGAACTGACCTGTTGTAAATTCTGCTAAAGATTTTCTTTGACCATAATTTTTTAGCCTGAGTCCACATCAGCTACACTAGTGTTAGGGAGCAGGGCTGGTGTGTGTGTAACGTAGTGGCCCTGTACCCAGTCTCTCATACCACATTACACACACACACACTGCCAGTGGGGCAGCTGGGGGGTGGTGGGCGGTGGGGGGAAGCAGGAAGAAAACAAGTCATGGATGTTTGCTGTAGTTTGCCTTCCTCTTTACCACAATGCCATGCAGAAAAACAACAACAACATAGCAATAACATAAATACTTTAAAAAGCCATTACGTTACTATAGTACTGTGTAAAATGTTTCCACGATGATGGACATGCGTCCCATCCCGCCCCCCTCCCTCCCTCCCTCCCTATACTATACTCCTATCTCTCAGGGTTCCCAGATTATGGGTTCTATTCCGGGGCCGGGCCCAGTGACCTGCGGGGGCCGCCCTGCTCCTTTGCCGACTTTGGCTCCCTGGGGCCCCATGCTGCTCAGATGCTACAGCACAGTGAGCATCATGCCACCTCCGCCTGCAACTCCCCCCTCCAGCACCACCTGCAGCACAGCCCGGACCCCTTTAAGAGCCCAGGTGTGTACCCCGCTAACGTCTCCTTCAATCCTTCAATCAGTCAATGATGCCATTCAGATTCAGATTCATGAACTCTAGTTAGGAATTATCAGAAGGTGTGTGTGTGTGCGTGTGCGTGTGCGTGTGCGTGTGCGTGTGTGTGTGTGTGTGTGTGTGTGTGTGTGTGTGTGTGTGTGGTGTGTGTGTTGTGTATGAAAGAGAGAGTGAGAATGTAAAAGAGAGAGTGTAAAAGTGAGAGTGAGAATGTAAAAGAGAGAGTGTAAAAGTGAGAGTGAGAATGTAAAAGAGAGAGTGTAAAAGAGAGAGTGAGAATGTAAAAGAGAGAGTGTAAAAGAGAGAGTGAGAATGTAAAAGAGAGAGTGTGAGAGAGAGAGCGAGAGAGTGTAAAAGAGAGAGAATGTGAGAGTGTAAAAGAGAGTGTGAGAGAGAGAGAATGTGAGAGAGAGAACGTAAAAGAGTGAGAGAGAGCAAAAGAGTGTGAGAGTGAGTGAGAGAGAGAGTGAGAATGTAAAAGAGAGAGAGCGAGAGTGTGTAAAAGAGTGTGAGAGTGTAAAAGAGAGAGTGAGTGAGAGTGTAAAAGAGTGTGAGAGTGTAAAAAATGAGTGTAAAAGAGAGCGTGAGGGTGTGAGAGTGTAAAAGAGAGAGAAAGAGCGAGAGTGTAATACAGAGTGTTAAAGAGTAAGAGATTTAAGCAAGTAAAAGAGAGAGAGAGAGTGTGTAAAAGAGAGAGAGATTAAGCAAGTAAAAGAGAGAGAGAGAGTGTGTAAAAGAGAGTGATGAAGAGAGAAAATAAAGGTGTTTATAGAGACAGAGAGGGAAACAATAACTATCAGAGGAAGGTGATGCACTGTGTACTGTAGCGTAACACCCCTGGCGGGTTGCCTGCTATACCCTGCATGCCTCTCATAACACTGATTTTGGAAATGACTTCAGAATATGTTTAGTTTAATATGTATGTATACATGGCTGATGGCTGTGTGTTGACTGACTGAAAGACCAACACCCCGTTCCTATTTCACACAGTGATGGTGACCTAATGTACTGTAGGCATACATGTATACCTATTTCCCATTTTCAGTTCAGCATACATTACAGTAGTGTCATTGTTAGTACCGGTTTTTGTTTAAGATGTAGCAAGGTCATTATTATTTATTCTTATCGCACTCTTCAAATATTGATCTCCATCCCTTGCTTACCCACAATGCATCTTGTTTGTTGGTACAGTGCATCACTTTTTCATATAAGGTGATGAACCATAATTTATATGTATTTAGACTGCTCATTTAGGTGAGAGAGAGAACTTGATGAGGAATTTGTCATACAGAATGAGTGACCACCAATTGAGCTCCCAATGCTTGTATTTGAGTATAGTGAATATCATCATGAATAAGTTGAGTAAAAGTTCTGTGGCAAATTATTCCTGTTGGCTTGACATTATCTTTCGAGATAATGTTTTGTTGCTGGAATGTAATGTATTTTATGAGGGAAGAAGAAACAAAGAATTGAATGGGTTACTGTTATCATAGTTCATGCACAGCCAGTCTGAATGATATAGTCTTCAGAAAGACACACCATACTCTTCTTTTTCCAGTTCTTTTGTTGGTCCCTTAAAGCCATATTTTCTTTGATAAATCTAGACTGGAGCAGAAAGCCCCTTACATTTTATTGCAATGAGATTCTTTTTAAATCACCTATAGTGTTCTAACCCCACAACTGTGCTCCAATGAGCGTAAATCATGTGTAGTTATTAGTGGGGCTGACAGTGGGGTTTAAATACCGTAAATCCTGTTCAACATGGGAACGGCCAGGGGGATGTGCAATTCAGCAAAGTCTAGCAATTATGAGGAATCTAGCCTGCTGTATAAACAGAGATAGAGTGGGTAATTGGTTAAAACAGCCATGTTAGGACTGGGTCACTCTGATAAGAACAGTGCAGCCAGTCAGGAACATTGCTTGATACTAAGCAGCAGTGTCACTCTGAGAAGTTGTTTATTTCTCCCTCACAATGAGGCTACTCTATCTTTGTCATTTAATTATTTAATCCGCTCTTATTAGAGGGAGAAGGAAATATTTGATGTGGTGTGTGTCGGGGTGTGTGTGTGTGTGTATATATGCGTTTTCTGCTCCCAAACAGGGATATCCATAGATAATATTGTGTTTTTTTTATCATACGACACTTGTTAGAGAGCACAGTTACACCTTACAACATCTTTCACAATCCAATCATCTATGGTGACCATGGAGGTGTATCTGTATAGCGTAGCCCACTTAGTTTATACTGACATTTCATTTTGACACGTATTACAATGTGTGGCTAAATCCTCCTCCATTCTCATCTAGACTGTCTCCTTTCTTGAGCTGGTTTTAATAACCCTTACCCTCACGAGTCTTCAGATCCAGCGCATTAATAGACCTCCCTTTCAATCCACATCCGCACCAAGCAAAAGCTTCCAGCTGCAGTGGAAAGACTGATTTAATATTCCTTTATTAATAGGAGTGTCACTGAGTGGCGCTCGGAGAGAAAAATGAGCAGACCTCGCCAAAATCCGAGGTTCCCCAGATTTTTTAATTTTAATATCTGCTCTTGTTTTTATTTATTTTAATTTGTCTTTTCAACACACTAAAACAGAGGGTCACCTGGTGCTGAGCTGACAGCAGCAATGGCTCAAATGGTCTAGACAACAATTAGAGCAATTTAAGCCAACCCCATGGTTCCTCTACTTCCCCTTTTCTTTTTTATTTCCTGCTCTCTCATTTCTTAATTGCCATTGTTATTGGTCTGGGATTTCTCCCCGGCGTCGTGTTCTACTTTTCAAAAGATTCTGTCTAGCTCTCTTTGCCCCTCTCGCTTTATAGCCGTAGTTTTCCTCACATACACTGCCAAGGTCATCTAGATTGGCTGTTCAGACTTTCGTCAGTTGGTTATAGTGGCTGTCTATCTTCCCTGCCCGTCATACATTAAACACACGCACACTCTCTCTTCTCTCTATCTTCTCTCACTCTTTCTCTCTCTCTCTCTCTCTCTCTCTCTCTCTCTCTCTCTCTCTCTCTCTCTCTCTCTCTCTCTCTCTCTCTCTCTCTCTCTCTCTCTCGCGCTCGCTTCTCTCTCACTCTCTCTTTTCTCTTGCCTCTTCTCTCTCGCTCTCTTCTCTCTCGCTCTCTTTCTCTCTCTATTCTCTCTCTCGCTCTCTTTTCTCTCTCGCTCTCTTTTCTCTCTCGCTCTCTTTTCTCTATCGCTCTCTTCTCTCTCTCTATTTTCTCTCTTCTCTCTCTCTCTATTTTCTCTCTCCTCTCTTCTCTCGCTCTCTTCTCTCGCTCTCTTCTCTCTCCCTCTCTCTCTCTATTTTCTCTCTTCTCTCTCTATTTTCTTTCTCCTTTCTCTTCTCGCTCTCTTCTCTCTCGCTCTCTTCTCACTCTCTTCTCTCTATATATATATTTTCTCTCTTCTCTCTCTCTCTCTATTTTCTCGCTCGCTCTCTTCTCTCACTCGCTCTCTTCTCTCGCTCTTTTCTCCCTCTCGCTCTCTCTTCTCTCTCGCTCTCTTCTCTCTCTCTCTCGCTCTCTTCTCCCTCTCTCTCTTCTCTCTCTCTCTCTCGCTCTCTTCTCTCTCTCTCTTTCTTCTCTCTCACTCTCTTCTCTCTCTCGCTCTCTTTTCTCTCGCCTCTCTCCTATTTTCTCTCTCTCGCTCTCTTCTCTCTCTCTCGCTCCCTTCTCTCTCTCTCTCGCTCTCCTCTTTCTCTCTCTCTCTCTCTCTCTTTCTCTCTGGATGAGCTCTGATATGCAGAGGGCAGGTGGTGGGCTCCATTTCTCTGCTCTTTAATGTGCTCTCTCTCGCTCTATGTGGAAGGGCCGGCTGGGCTTGGTGGGAGGCTGCTGTGGAAATGTGACTCAATGATGCAGTCTTTTAGCAGGCATTACCCAGGACACCCTGTGTAATTTCCTGGCTGTCAGGCACCAGCTAGGCCTGATACCCCTGGCACTAAGGGAAAGATAATCACCATCATATATTTAAAGGAGGAGAGAGAGAGGGCCTCTCCTAGCGACAGGTGTTGATTAGATAGGGGGTGTTGTGCCCAAATCCCCGCAGCAATTTATTGTATGAAAGTGGGATTCATGAACTGGCAGTCATATTTGACGCTGGCGGACGCACGACGCAGCGCGAGACGGAGAGATGTAAAAAAAGTGATAAGGAGAGGGAGGCAGCTCACTTTTCCTCTGACACGTTTTTACCTCCTATAGGATCTTGAGATGAGCTCCTTCAGCTGCTGTGTAGAGAGATAGCCTTCATATCTTCCCTTTATAGAACAGCTCTCGCACTGTCTTAACGCTACGCTGTTTTGTAGTTTGCATGGAATATGAATGCTTAGAGTACGTACAAGTAGAAAACTGGTCATGCATGAGCATCCTGAATTACATCTTCTTTTAAAACCGTGTTTAGTTGGAGCTGGTCAGATGGCTTGTAGAATATGTATACATTTTGCATATGTATAGTACCAGTCAAAAGTTTAGACACACCTACTCATTCAAGGGTTCTTCTTTATTTGTACTATTTTCTTTATTGTAGAATAATAGTGAAGACTTCAAAACTATGAAATAACACATATGGAATCATGTAGTAACCAAAAAGTGTTAAACAAATCAAAACATATTTTAGATTTGAGATTGTTCAAAGTAGCCACCCTTTGCCTTGATGCTGAGCACTTTATGCTGAGCACTTGTTGGCTGCTTTTCCTTCACTCTGCAGTCCAACTCATCCCAAACCATCTCAATTGGGTTCAGGTCAGGTGATTGTGGAGGCTAGGTCATCTGATGCAGCACTCCATCACTCTCCTTCTTGGTAAAATAGCCCTTACACAGCCTGGAGGTGTGTTGGGTCATTGTCCTGTTGAAAAACAAATATAGTCCCTCTAAGCGCAAATCAGATGGGATGGCATATCGCTGCAGAATGCTGTGGTAGCCATGCTGGTTAAGTATGCCTTGAATTCTAAATAAATCACTGACAGTGTCACCAGCAAAGCACCCCCACATCGTCACACCTCCTCCTCCATGCTTCACGGTGGGAACCACACATATGTAGATCATCTGTTCACCTACTCTGCGTCTCACAAAGACACGGCTGTTGGAACCAAAAATGTCACATTTGGACTCAGACCAAAGGACAGATTTTCACCTGTCTAATGTTCATTGCTTGTGTTTCTTGGCCCAAGCAAGTCTCTTCTTATTATTGGTGTCCTTTAGTAGTGGTTTCTTTGCAGCAATTCGACCACAAAGGCCTGATTCACGCGGTCTCCTCTGAACAGTTCATGTTGAGATGGTTCTGTTACTTGAAATCTGTGAAGCATTTATTTGGGTTGCAATTTCTGAGGCTGGTAACTAATGAACTTATCCTCTGCAGCAGAGGTGACTGGGTCTTCCTTTCCTGTGGCGGTCCTCATGAGAACCAGTTTCATCATAGCGCTTGATGGTTTTTGCGACTGCACTTGAAGAAACTTTTGAAGAAAGTTCTTGAAATGTTCCGTGTTGACTGACCTTCACGTCTTAAAGTAATGATGGATTGTAATTTATTTTGTTGCTTATTTGAGCTGTTCTTGCCATAAAATGAACTTGGTCTTTTACTAAATAGGGCTATCTTCTGTATACCACCCCTACCTTGTCACAACACAACTGATTGGCTCAAACACATTAAGAAGGAAAGAATTTCCACAAATTAACTTTTAACAAGACACACCTGTTAATTGAAATGCATTACAGGTGACTAGCTCATGAGGCTGGTTGAGAGAATGCCAAGAGTGTGCAAAGCTGGCATCAAGGCAAAGGGTGGCTACTTTGAAGAATCTCAAATATAAAATATTATTTGATTTGTTTAACACTTTTTTGGTTACTACATGATTGCATATGTGTTATTTCATTCTACAATGCAGAACATAGTACAAATGAAGAAAAACCCTTGAATGAGTAGGTGTGTTCAAAATTTGACTGGTACTGTATATGTTTATACCAGGCTCCTCATACAAACATCACATTTAAACATTATTAATACATTTCTGCTTGCGTTACATTCAATTTCAACTGGGGAACAAAGCATTGAGCCTAATTAATGTATACGTAAACTATAAACACTCTTCCTTCTTCCTCTCTGACGTTATCATTTCCTGTTTGACTGTAGTGTATTGAGTTTTGTCCTTTGTGTTTTCCAGCCCAGTATTACTGTGCATGGAAAAGGCTATAYGGACACTCCTGACTTGCAAACCAATATTTAATTTCAGAATTGATTAAAATTAGATTAAAGGGAAAATCCACTCAAAAACTACATTTTGGTATTTTGTGTCATCATGATAATGTGGCCGGTGACACTTTGCTTCTTGGAAGTCCAACATCTTGAAAACTTGACTCCTGACATGCAAGATATTTTGGGTTTGTATCAAAAGTGGACTAATGAAAAAAATATCAAAATATAGTTTTTGAGTGGATTTTCCCTTTAAGATAATGGTTTGGTTAAGGTAAGGGTCAAGTTAGTCGTTTTGCAGTTCACCAGTGTCCTTACAGTCTCTCGCACTGTGCATGCCAGGTCTCAGCCTCGTACTCAGCTTTTATCCATCTCTGCACACCACCAGTCCTAAATAGCTACGTTGATCACCCCAATTTTGGCGCCCCCGCTTCCCCCCCTCCGTCAGGCACCAACCAGGCCAGGCCCGGAGCCTTCCCCGGCACCAACAGTCCCGGGCCCGTGGCTGACCTCTATGGCACTCCCAGCCAGGACTCCGGTGTGGGCAACTACATTAGTGCTGCTAGCCCACAGCCTGGCTCTGGCTTCGGCCACAGCATTGCTGTAAGTATAGCTTACTCCAGCAACTCGTCCACCTCGTCCAATACCGCCTTCACCTTCTTTGTGCTGTCAACCATATTCCTTGTTCATTTTCTCAGCCCATTTCAACTCATCGTCAGGATATTTCATCAGTCTGAAGGATATGGTTTCTATCCACAAAAGAGATAGGTATGCTTATTATGCTACAGATGTCTTGTGCGCTCTTCCATTTGTTATGCTAAATGTATAATATATATCAGACGAGAGCTGTAGATTAAGTAGTGCTTACTGTATGTGAACGTGATGGCGTCATGTAAACATTCATCAGATTACAATCTCTGTGAATCAAAGTTCTACTGGTCACTCTCTACCACTTTAGTCAAACAATAATGCAGGCATAATCAGTGTGTTCAGTGTCACTGTGCCAGAGTTTAGGCCTATTAAAGCTTTACAATGCATATGTGCCTGCAATGCAGTGAGAATGTTTGCCATCTAAACATCAAATAAGGCACAAGTGCTAGACAGATGCTCAGGCGCGTGGTTGGGTCTGTGTGATTGTGTACATTACCAACATTTTGTCCTCATTCACACATTTCATTTTTTCTGTCAGCTGCAGTAACGTTAAAACAAACTGTGAACTTGTACGGCCTGTTATCACCTCTCTGATGTGTCAGTGTACTTCTGTTCATGCGCCAGCCAGAAGGTCAAAAAATCCTGCAATTAGTTATTTTGTTTCACCTTTTCAGTGGTGGTGACTCCTGATTTGAGTAGACTCACACCAGACGAATTCCAGGGCTAGCCTTTGAAAGGGTCCTCATTCAAAGTGAATTATGTAAATCAATACAACAATAATAACCCCTTGTGCGTTAAACCGCTGTCGTGAGAATATTTTCTCCATGTCCTTTGAAGACACTGACATTCATTATCCCTGTTGGATGCTTCAGTCTGGAACCTTTGATGAGGGTATTGATGGATTTTAGCCAGCTTAGGAAAAAGCACGGAGAAAAATCTGCTCCAACTAAAATGGATGAGTAACTAAAAGCGTTGTACTCTGCCACACCAATAATTAATACAGTTCTCCCTGTTTGAACTCCTGTCCAAAATGCAACATCAAGGTGTGCTGAAAACTGAATAAGGCTTTTTGTGTGTTTGGCCCACTGAACCCCTTGTCTTCCGGTGCATTCCTAGCATGTTAAAGGAACCATGTCGGCACATAAAGCACCTGTCACGGCCGTTGCTGGAAGAAGACCAAGGTGCAGCGTGGTTGGCGTACATTTTCCTTTTTATTTCAAAATGTCGCCAACAAAACAATAAACGAAAAACAACCGTGAAGCTTACAGGGCATTAGTGGCACAAACAAAGTTAACTACCCACAACCAAACGATAGACAGCTGTCCCTGATTGAGAACCATACCCGGCCAAAACATAGAACCACAAAATCATAGAAAACAAAACATAGAATGCCCACACCAAATCACACCCTAACCAAACCAAATAGAGACATAAAAAGGTTCTCTAAGGTCAGGGCATGACAACACCACTCTGGAAACAGAGAGGGCTTTCATTAGATTAGCTAACTGCTGAACCATCATTTAGAATCGGAATGGAATGTCACCTTCCACTTGACTTTGAGAGACAGTTTCAACCTCAATAAGTGAAATGTAGGTTGAAGATCTTGTCTATATTTCAGAAATGACAGGCACCGTTGGCACTCAAAATCCCTAGTCAGAAATATTTCATGCTGTTGCTATATATGGCTATCCCAACCTACATAGAATGAAGTAGCTGATATTTTTCTCTTCAAGCTCAGTTCTTATGATTGTCTTATGTAGCGGCACATATTTTCTTTTTTGGACATTGGCTGTTGAAGTTCACAGTTTCAGCTACATTATGGGTTGGGTTGGGTGACACATTCGCTTTGGAGGAGTACTTCCGTTTCCATTCTTCCATCCTTGATATAATTGTTGAAGTTATTTTTGCATGTGTTGTGATTCTGCTGGTGATTCATATTTTTTGTGGTTGCATGAATGTGATTACATTAGAGTTCTACTGATCCATGCTTTCTTAACAAAACCTTGTTCACACAATACATACACAGTACACTTAGACATCTGAAGTTAACAACATTAGTCTCCTGCTTTAGCCAGCATTAGCCCCTTATTGTCGAGCAAGTTATCCAAATCTCTATAATAGATCCTCATTGGTGGTGAATGCAGTAAATGGCTATAATGGATCCTCATTGGTGGTGAATGCAGTAAATGGCTATAATGGATCCTTATTGTTGGTGAATTCAGTAAGTGTGATTCCAATTACTACTGCTGTCCATTGCTGCAGAATTCAATTGGTTTTAATCACTGCTACTTATCAAATAAAAATACATTCTTAGTATGTACCCCAGCGGTACCGTCCTCTTCGGTGTCCATGTCCACGACTCTTTAGAAATAGTTTGATTTAATTTATGCGGCCTATAAAGAGAGCTCTGCTCTAGGACACAGACAGGTTGGCAGCACCACAATGGGACTGCCAGAGACCCACCTCTGTGTGGCCATTTTCCACATTCAAAATTAAAGAACCAAATTGGGGCCTAAATGCTGTTCCGATGGCTAAAACGAACTTGACTTGAGGAAATGAACGAGATACATTTCCATTCATGCTGGCAGCACATCCTATGAATAAAATATACTCACCAGTAATAGGTTTCTTTTTTGCCTTTTTCCCTGAAATGCATACTGACACAGGTACTAACTGTACACTTTTAGGGGCCGTTGATTGCAACCGCTTTTACAAATGGATACCATTGAAACCTAACAGGTGGTTGGTTGCCATCTCATTTGAGGTATTATTATGTCATTTATATAATGTTTTAGTCTTTTTCCTATGATATTTTCTTTCCCTTTCTGTCTGTTTCAGATCCTCCCCCTCAAAAAACAAGAAAATACTTTTTACAGGGTTTCTACACATTACTTACATGTCTGCATTCTTATTTTGTGTATTTCGATTTGTATATTGAAACCCTTTAAAAAGTGAACGTTTGTCATTTTCCATTGTGAAACCACCCTGAGATGGTGAAATGCACATTTCTAACTTGTAACGACCCGACACTATTTCCCCCATTATTGTCACTTCGTTACCCTGTTTCTAGAAGACTAAGCATGCATTCTGTTAAAATAAAATATGATAGTATATTCTGCAAAGGAAAGGTGTTCTGGGTTTATGCAAACTCTGCTGTTGCTTTCCTCACTGTTGCTTTCTCTTGTGTTACCGATTTAATGTAGCTAGCTTTTCACTGGAATTCAGCAATCAACCAAGAGTCATAACCAAGTCATATATTGTGCGGTGGGTTGGCCTTGGCTATTCAGGGAACAGACTCCAGTTTCTTGTGGTCCTGTATGGCTCAGTTGGTAGAGCATGGCACTTGCACTGCCGGGGTTGTGGGTTCAATTCCCGAGGCCACCCATAAGTAAAATGTATGCATGACTGTAAGTCACTTTGGATAAAAGTGTCTGCTAAATGGCATGTTATTATATATATTATTTGACGTATATATATACGTATTATATATATTATTTGACGTGCTACTATATGGACACTGGTCTGGAGCTTGAATTGAGAGTGAAGCGGAGCTGGATCTGTGCAGTTGTTCACCTTTGGGTCATTTCCTCCTCTGGAGACCACACCTCTACACCGCAGTTTATTGAGTAACTTTATGAAAACAAACCTCCAAACATAACTGTCTGACTGTTTATAAGCCATTTAGAAGCCACATCAGCGAACATGTGTGTGTATAAAGTGCATTTGTGAGCAGTTTGAGTACAGTATGAGAGTGGCAAGTGGAGTGTGAGTGTGCTTGCGTGTTTGTACTCTGAGAGTGTGTGTATGTCTCTACAGTGAGAATCTTTGCCTTAGGGCAGTGTTAGTCACTGCAGCTACCCAGCAGCAACAGTCCAGTATACCACTTCAAGTTTCATTCTTAAGCAGTCAGCTTTGTGTGGAGTTTGATCAACCCAGACAGAGACACCCCAGTCCAGCTCTCCTCTTGAGTCTTATTCATAAAACTCTCCATTGGACAGATGTGTCAGACTGGTGGGAGTGACTGCATGGTGGGAGTGACTGCATGGTGGGAGTGACTGCATGGTGTCACCGCTGATTTAGTGTAGCACCCTGTGTCTTATCGTGTGTTGCTGTGAAATGGAATGACGACGCAGATGTAGTTATCAGCTTCTCTAGTTTTCACTGTATGTATTTCTGTCTGAAATAGATCACCATGGGTCTGGGAGATGTACATTTTGTACAACAATTAGCATTTGTTGTTGAAATTCACTGCTAGTGTATAAACACTGAGCAAAAATATAAATACAACATGTAAAGTTGTGCAGAGGAGTATTTATGTATGTAATGAAGCCCTGTTGTCGGGAAAAACTAATTCTGATTGGCTGGGTCTGGCTCCCCAGTGGGTCAGCCTGGCTCCCAAATGGGTGGACCTATGCCCTCCCAGGCCCACCAATGGACCTTCCCAGTCATGTGAAATCCATAGATTAGGGCATAATGAAATTATTTCAATTGATTGATATCCTTATATGAACTGTAACTCAGGAGAATCTTTGAAATTGTTGCATGTTGCGTTTATATTTTTGTTCAGTATAAAAAGACAGGGCCAGACAGCACAGTGGAAGCCATCAGAGAAGGCAACAGAGTAAAGTGCAGTTTTCTGTAAACCTGCTTTAAAAAAACAAACCCCTCATCTAATTGGTAGCTGGGTGGTACTGCTTGTCTCTGTGCATGCTGTATGTACTGTAGATAACATGGGAGTGATGTCCTGTCCATGCCTGCTGCCCCTCTTCCATAAAACTCTGTGTCGTGTGGTAGCAGGGATACTACTGTACTCTATGTTGTGTCTGGGCTGGTGTCTCACTGCCGTGAACATCCTAGCCTGGAATCCTTTCTTGAAGTGAAGCAATAGTGAAACAGAATAATTTTGTTTGTATTCCAGGCTAGTGCCATCCATCTTTCTGGCAGTGAAAATGTTCCCATGGGATGTAGCACTTGTTCTGCTCTCTCTCCCCAGCAGGGGCTGGGTTTGAGATGATTCAGTTTGGACCATCTGCTGCTTCAACCAATTCAAACCTCTAAAATTGGTGCTACCATCAATCAAATGTTTCAGAATCAAGAGAAAATGTAAAACGAATAGATATAATGGCACAGAAGAAAATATTGGCATTTGAGGGAAAGGCTATCAGACATGACATACTGTATCAGTGTTACAGACAAGGGGGAGCTTTTGGTTTTAACTATTGGTTTGAATGTCTCTGTTTCCCATTCCAGCAGAGTATTTCAGGAGGCCCGGGGAAGACCGGGCGGAGTTTTTAACTGGCTATGTGAACAGGTGATGCCATCCAACGCCAAGCACTACAGCATCAACCCACAGGAGGAGAGTGGAGGTGGCACCACGTGAAGAAGAACTGAAGAAAATGTCAAAATCATCTCAGAAAAATAAACTACAATCTGCTGTACTATAATCCAAACCTGGCGTTCACATCCTTAATATCCAACTGTAACCTAGTACCTTTGTGTAGGATTTAGGTGTTTTTTTGTCCTTTAAATGTTCCTTATTTTAAATCTGTTTAGTTTATGTTCATTATTTTCTTTGTAGTCTTCAAATTAATAAGGGAAGATTAATTCTAATTTTAATTTACTCCAATATTTTTGATCCTCTCTGAAATTAGTAACTATTTATGTAAACTGGCTTATTTCATTTTTTTGTTTTTGATTGCTATGTTGCTATGTTTGTTTGCTTTTATGAAAAAATGCAGGTGTCAGTTTGCACATACAAGAAAACTGACATGAACTGATGAGGCCTGAAGAAAGGCGGTGTTAATTCAATTTAAAAAGAGTAACTAATAAATCTTAGTAGCTTTTTTTTGTTTATTTTAATGTTGTTAATTACCTATTTTGGGCAATAAGAGGACTACAATATTTTCACAGTCCTTTTTTACAAATGTTTTTGTTGTCAGGAAAAAATAACCTTTCCTTTTAATACTTTGTGAATTCAGATTTTAAGAAAAATATAACTGTAAATATTATTCAAGTCACTGCATATAATCGTTTCAGAGAGAACCATATTTTTGTGATGGTTCATCATAAAAGGCTGTAATGTGCAAGAGCGCAACTGTCAAAGACGAGGACATTTAATGCTCTTAAGTCGTATCATAATCCATTTGTAGCACAAAATGCCATGATAACCCCACTCGATCCTACAAGAACACTGTTGGCTTGCTCTGTAAATACTGTTGTCTTTCTGACTGTGCTAATGTCATACCAGCATACTGTTCTGTCTTCTACATAGTGAGCTCAAAAGTGCACAGCTTCTAAAAGATGACACAAGGTTAACACTGGACAATGCTACACAATGTCTCTCAAAGAGGACACCAGCCCAACTTCTTCTAGACTCTCGCAAGTGAAAGGCTACTGTATCTGTGACTGAAGTCAATACTATATAAAAAAAAGAACATGATACAAATCCAAAGCACACTTTTACTTTGTATTAGTTTGAAAATACCAGATGTTGAATACTAGTGTCCAGATACATTTCATACCAATCTGCAAGTGTTGTTTCATTTTGTTATGATTATCTTCAGTTTTAGTTTTTCTTATTAATGCTGTTTATTCATTTTGAACAGAGCGCCTGCTTTCAATGTGACAGGCAATATTTCAAGTCAGATATATTTTACATACATTTATTGGGATGTTTTCTTGAACTGATTAGGAAGGCAAAACATCGATCATTACCTCAGTCCTGTGAGTTTTATCTTAGACGAGATGACAAATTCATTTATTTTAAATTTAAACCGATTGAAATTATGAATGGATTATGAGAAAAGTTGTTGCACTGTGACAAAGAAGGAAAGTGACCATATTCTATTTGCACATTTTAAGTGTTGGATATTTAAAATGGTCTTGATCAGATGATATACGAAGGAATGTTTTTTAAGAATAACTTTTTATTCCCATTAGAGATTAGGCATCTTGACTGTTGCAATTGGAAAAAGTTGTTTTGCCCAAAGGGCATTTATTTAACAAAAAATAAATATGTATAATCCATAGATTGGAGCATTTCGGCCTAGCCAAGTAACTGTAGTCACCACGTTCATTTCCTGTAGGGACTGGTTTGTTGAGATTGAGAAATGTTCATTTCCTGTAGGGACTGNAGATTGAGAAATGTTCATTTCCTGTAGGGACTGGTTTGTTGAGATTGAGAAATGTTCATTTCCTGTAGGGACTGGTTTGTTGAGATTGAGAAATGGTTCCTCTGAAGCAGAATGCTGGATTATTTTAAAATATAATGGTGACTTGTTTAAGTAATAATCAAATTAAAATACGAATTCAAAAAAAGAGAAAAAAGTATGTTCCCTTGAATGATTTAAATTTTTAATCAGAAGGATTTGTATCAATATTTTTGTGGTTGTTAATGATTATATTAATAATAATTATTATACTAACAATATTAGAATGTACTGTACATCCATCCGATTCTTTCTCCATTCCCTGTCACCTTATACAGTAATCTTATGTTGATCATCAATGTATTTCAGTAATGTGTGAAAAAAAGAAAACTGCAATGACCTTGTAACAGAGTGCCGTCTTTGATGCCAGTGTAGTGGCTATACACTTATTTGTTGATCTCTCTATCTTCCTCTTTGTCTCCCACTCCTTCTCTGACTCCCTCTCCCTCTCCTAGTATTAGTGGTAGTTGTTATGTAGTTAAGATGTAGATGTAGCTATTAGGAGATGTAGGACCAGTAAGGATAGAGCTTTCTCTTCTTAATTACCATAGTTATATTTTTTAAAAAGCTGACATTCGTTTCAATACCATTTGTCTATTTTCAGTTTTACAGATCTCACATGGTTTCAACTAACCAAAGCAATCATTGAGGACATTTAAATCAGACATTTCTGTAAGACCGAATCGTAAACAAGGCATTGATCCCCACACTTGAATGTTTAAAAAGGGGTGTGCCATACTACCTTAAAAGCTAATGCTAGATATACAAACCAGTGTTGTTATTATTTCACAAGAGGGACAGACACAAGCTATGATTATGAATATAATGGATTTTATTACATTAATGGAGAAATCATATATTTTTTAGAAAGTTCTAACGGACTAATGATAATAATGGTAACAATAGCGGCTATTATAGATATGATTATTTTAAACTCGTTTTGATGTTTGTACTATTAAACAATATCCCAGTGGCCTCTGGCACTACTATTTTTGGATACAGTTGTATTTCATTTTAGGTGTCTACTTAATTAATTATTAATATTTATTAATTAATATTATATTTTGAGTTCATTATCAACATTTGAGAATTTAGTGAATTATTTTTGTACTCTTGAACCATTGGAACCAGCTTTTTACTTTAATCAAAGCCAGGGTATCATGAAACATTTACATTGTAGATTCATTCAAGTGCTTAGTCTTTATTTAAAGTCTTCACATTCAAAGATGGTAGCCTACTTGTTAGTATAGACATTTGCACTGTGCAATAACTTAATCTTTAAGACCCTCCTGCTAAAGGAAAACAAGACAGTGCAAAGCTATTGATGAGTTGTTATATGAAGGGCTTATTGAAATGATACCTATAGGACATGTTTAATTTTAAGCAAATCCTAGAACCACAGAGTTGAGGTAGGATAGGATGTATGCATCATTCTCATGAAGACTGAGCCAAAATGTGGCACATGTCGGAACCTGTTGGTAAAGGGGACATTATGGCAGCAGTATGTACCCACTGAGAGCAAGTGATGTTTGTACTATGTAAGGCTCTGTTATACATTGAAAGATGCCATTTCTGTTTTAAATGTCCCTCTACCAATATCACTATACCTGATTTACTATTTGATTAGAGTAAAAGTTGGCTGGCTATCCATTCAAAATATTTCATAGCATCTATATTAGTTGATTTTAAATAAAAAAAAGAAGAAAAAAAGTGATTTCATAGCTTGGATTTTAAGGTAGCATGGCTCTGTAGTTGCTGTACTTTTCTTTCACATGGACAGCAGTTTACAGCTGATGAATGTTACACATCTTGCTAGACTACTTAATCATTGGATAATTGTTGGTAAAAAAAAAAAATTAAAGAGAAAAAAATTTAAATAAAAAGACCTGGAAGGTGTTGGATGATATATTGGGAACGTACTGCCGTAACCATTTAGACTTGAATCTTGAGGCAAGTGCTAGGCAATGGCCAAACAATTATCCCATCACTGAATTAACAGACACAATGCACACATACCTACTGTAATAACAGGTATATAATGTATATACATGTTAGTTAAAGATATATTATTGCGCATGTCTATTTGTTGAGGCTGAACCCTCATTTCAGATGAAATTAACTCCTTGCTGTCTGAAATGTTTACGTAGGCAGCACTGTTTGTATTATGTTTGTGTCACGCTTAACATTATGTTTACCAATGATGCAACATGGCTGGACTGGAAAACATGAAATGAAGAAGCTGTAACGATACTTTAGGGTAAAGCATACAATACAATTATTTAAAATGGGAAATTGTCGGTTAGTGAGTACCATGGCATGGGCCACTGCTAGAGCAGAGAGAGAGAGAGTGTGTGTGTGTGTGTGTGTGTGTGTGTGGGTGTGTGTGTGTGTGGGTGGGTACAGGGGGTTTAGGGAAGCGGTACAGTCATTAAAAGTCCTGTGCATCTGTGTGGACATTCGTCTTACTGTACATTTGACCTGACCTTAGCAGAGTCTTTTCTTCTCTCATGCTCCCTCTTGGGTTCGACCTCTGATTGCCTTGCCCATTCCTAACACTTGCCCATGTTTTAATGTTAACAGACTTTTTACCGCGAGAGCTGACTGATAGGACTGAATTCTGAAAGCATCTTTCAGGTCTTCTTGTATGGCTTGCTCAAGCCCTGTTGTAAAATAAACTGAAGTGGATGGGGGTCTCTCACATCTCAGATGTGGAAAGTAATTTTATATTTGTATTTTCAAATAATGATAATAATAAAAAATGTTTGTGAAAGGTTTCCATCCTCTACTGTGGTCCAGAAATCGATGTGTTTGTCTGGAAAAAAAATAAAATAAACTGTTTTGAACCATTTCACTCATTGTTTTTATTTTAAATGGAATATTGTTTAAAGTTGAATTGGTGTGGGATTAAACCTTTTGAGTTATATTTGCAAAATAATGTATGCCAGAAGATGCAACAAAATTAAAATGCACAAAGCTGAATATAATGGCCTATAGTGTGTGTATTGTTATTCTGTGGAACACTTCCATTCCCATCCCCAAAAGTCAGAGATGTTCACGGAAGAAATTATACAATTATTCGTTTTTTGGATCACATGCCATTTGAATCATCATCACCATACAAAGGAAAATATGATTTACCATTACCAGATAATGATTATACTGTATGTTAAAATCTGAAACAAAATTAGCATTGACATGACATCAAGCAGAAGCACTGTCTTCAGAGGATATGAAAAAGGAGATACATAAATGATTCTAAGGCTGAAACCGATATAGAGTGGTTAAAGGTGTAAAATAACAGTGTACGTACAGTGCCTTGCAAAAGTATTCATCCCCTTGGCGTTTTTCCTATTATGTTGCATTCCAACCTGTAATTTAAATAGATTTTTATTTGGATTTCAAAATAGTCCGAATTGGTTTAGTGAAATGAAAAAAAAATACTTATTTAAAAAATAAAAACGTATTCACGTATTCACCCCCTATGAAGCTCCTAAATAAGATCTGGTGCAACCAATTACCTTCAGAAGTCACACAATTAGTTAAATAAAGTCCACCTGTGTGCAATCTAAGTGTCACATGATCTCAGTATATATACACCTGTTCCGAAAGGCCCCAGAGTCTGCAACACCACTAAGCAAGGGGCACCACCAAGCAAGCGGCACCATGAAGACCAAGGAGCTCTCCAAACAGGTCGGAGACAAAGTTGTGGAGAAGTACAGATCAGGGTTGGGTTATAAAAAAATATCAGAAACTTTGAACATCTCACGGAGCACCAGTAAATCCATTATTAAAAATGGAAAGAATATGGCACCACAACAAACCTGCCAAGAGAGGGCCACCCACCAAAACTCACGGACCAGGCAAGGAGGGCATTAATCAGAGAGGCAACAAAGAGACCAAAGATAATCCTGAAGGAGCTGCAAAGCTCCACAGCAGAGATTGGAGTATCTGTCCATAGAACCACTTTAAGCCGTACGCTCCACAGAGCTGGGCTTTACGGAAGAGTGGCCAGAAATAAAGCAATTTCTTAAAGAAAAAAAAGAAGCAAACACGTTTGGTGTTCGCCAAAAGGCATGTGGGAGACTCCCCAAACATATGGAAGAAGGTACTCTGGTCAGATAAGACTAAAATGTAGCTTTTTGGCCACCAAGGAAAACGCTATGTCTGGCGCAAATCCAACACCTCGCATCACCCCGGGAATACCATCCCCACAGTGAAGCATGGTGGTGGCAGCATCATGCTGTGGGGATGTTTTTCATCGGCAGGGACTGGGAAACTGGTCAGAATTGAAGGAATGATGTATGGCGCTAAATACAGGGAAATTCTTGAGGGAAACCTGTTTGTCTTCCAGAGATTTGAGACTGGGACGGAGATTCACCTTCCAGCAGGACAATGACCCTAATTATATTGCTAAAGCAACACTTGAGTGGTTTAAGGGGAGACATATAAATATCTTAGGGTCTGGCCTAGTCAAAGCCCAGACCTCAATCCAATTGAGCGTCTGTGGTATGACTTAAAGATTGCTGTACACCAGTTGAACCCATCCAACTTGAAGGAGCTGGAGCAGTTTTGCCTTGAAGAATGGGCAAAAATCCCAGTGGCTAGATGTGCCAAGCTTATAGAGACATACCCCAAGAGACTTGCAGCTGTAATTGCTGTTAAAGGTGGCTCTACAAAGTATTGACTTTGGGGGTGTGAATAGTTATGCACGCTCAAATTTTCAGTTTTATTTTGTGTTATTTCTTGTTTGTTTCACCCAAAAATATTTTGCATCTTCAAAGTGGTAGGCATGTTGTGTAAATCAAATGATACAAACCACCCAAAAATCTATTTTAATTGCAGGTTTTAAGGCAACAAAATAGGAAAAATGTCAAGGGGGGTGAATACTTTCGCAAGCCACTGTACACACCTGACTATATAGACTGTGGAGTTGATTTACGTGTATTGATACAAATCTTGAGGCACAATCAGGTAAGGAAGGAAGTCAGGCGACACTTCACAAATGGTTAAGTTTTATTTCAATATATGAGCTTGAGACTGCTGTTATGGATACAAACATGAAGAGGGGGGGATGGGCCACAGAAACAAATCAATAGATTCCTCCTCAAGTCCTCATTGGGACCTATCTGCGATTTGTTGGCCCCCTCATTTATCAAAACATTTCACATATCTGTTATTGTCATTTTCTCAGGGAAAACACAGTTGTCTGTTTGTGGTTAGAGCTCAGAATGTCTGTCACTGCCTTGTCCTATTGTCTGTCTGTCCCTGAACCACACAGTCCACCAATGTCCTACCACAAGACTCAAACTCACAACTTCAAAGGTGAGTTCGCAAAATGTCCTCACCCCCTAAATCTGAAGAGTGGGTGCAACACATACAGAATGGCTCTGAGTGATATCCATCACCCACAAGGAGTGTTTCTGTCCTTAATCAGGAACTGTTTTACCTGAACATTTTTAATGCAATGTGTGATGCCAGCAGAAATGTGTCATTTTTAATTTGAGCCGCTGTCCCATTTTCAAATGTGAAATTGCTTCAGAGGAGTTAAGGTGTGACAGCTATTATAAATGTCTGGAAATTCATCTTCCTCCCTCTCTTCATGGCTCACACTCACTCGGCCTTGTCTCTTGGCCAGGGGGAGCACTTCACACACAATCGCTCTCTCTCTTTCACACACACTCACACACACTCCACCATCACGCCACCTGTCCTCCCACGCTGAACTGCAGAACACTCACACAGACTCATGACTCACAGGGCAGGCTGGCTGCCAGGAGGGCAATATTCTGAGGTACAGGAGTTGGAGTTTCAGCCCTGCAGGAAGAAAGACCACTACATTGGTGGTCACTCAGGATGGCAGGGATAGTGGGCTTGTGGTTAACGACTTGATCATGCAGACAAATAAAAACTATATGGTATGATTAGAGTCTGTCCTATCATATTTGTCATTTCCAGCACTGTTCCAGCAACTATGGTGGATTTGTAACCAGGCCAGTCAAGTATGGCTCATTTCATCTTAGTAGTGTGGAAAGTATAGGTAATGTTCCTTTGAATATCTCCCCCCTACAAAATGACTTATTCTGTGTGCCAGAGTGAGGTTCACTGTAGACCTGGACCTTTGACCAATCTCTGACATGGGGCGTTAGCTGACGGAGGAGAGCCAATTAAAAGGTTTGAAAAATGACTACAGGTGTCGAGGGCAGTCTCCTGAGGACTCATTTGGCGAGCCTGGTGTACATTTAAGACTCAACTACTCCAGCTCTAGAGGTCTGCAGTTGTGTTTGTATGAAGGCTGAAATATTACCCCCTCCCCCTTGAACCTTTGTCCTTTATCTAAGGCTAAGCTGCCCCTATGATGAACAGATGGCCTGCTTTATTTGACACACCTTGGCTCTCATAATTGGTGAGTTCCAACATTGATATCCTCCTAAATACAGTACTTTAAAGGGATAGTTCACACAAATTACAAAATGACACACTGGTTTCCTAACCCTGTAAGCAGTCTATGGACAAGGTATAACAGCAATCCATGCTTTGGTTTAGTTTCTCTGGCACTGTTTCCAAATGCTAATGTGGCACAAATCCCATTCAAGTCATGTTACCGATATTAGCATTTTTCGCTCATGATGTTTAAATCAACTATGTGACTTTATTGAGCTTCACAATCAATTTGAGACTTTTGGATGATTTGGACATGATGTGTGAAAAATGCTAATATCGGTACCATGACTTGAATGGAATTTGTGCCACAAATGCCAAAATATTAGCATTTGGAAACAGCGTCAGAGAAATAAAACTAAGACATGGATTGCTGTCATACCTTGTCCATAGACTGCTTAAGGAAACTAAGGTCCTTTTGTAATTTGGGTGAACTCTCTCTTTAAGTATGTATTTGACCTAGCTTAAACCTTTGTCTCCGCTTCTTGGCAGGTCTACATTGGAAGGTGTTGCTCTTAAGTGACTGTGCCATAAAGTATTAGGGTTCGATTCAATCCGAAGTTTATTGCTGTAGCACACTAGAACTGTAAAGGTCATTTCAGATTGAGCCGACATATGCAGCGTTTACCATAAATACAGTCTCCGCGAACGTGGGAAAATTGCTTTTATATTTCGATCGTGCTATAGCGAGATTAAAGTTTGGCGATACGGATTGAATCAAGCCCTTAGAGAATAATCCCAACCTAAAACGTATGAGATCCTTAGAAATCATTTAATCAACCCCTTCTCGTAGTATAGCACCCCTCTGCTAAGCCTATCTCACTTGATAGGAGGTTTTCTGCGGCCAAGGCAGACCTTTCCCTGTGGCCACTCATGTTGCTCCTCACCAATTACATTTAATTTGTCACTGTAGCAACTTCACTGTCAGATGTCGCTCTGCACTGAGCAGCATTTAACTTTGAGCTGCAAGGCAGGCATCCCAATCATCTCTCCCGGGCTCGCACACTCCAATCAACTCCTCGTTAGCACCTGACACTACCTGGCATTAACAAAGCACACTAATTAGGCCCCAATCAGCCAGCGCCGGAGCACTCCAAACCACTGAGCATTTAACCATGAGTGGGTTGTATCATTTCAAATGACATAGCTTACACACTTTTCAATGATGAACCTACTATTGTACGGTACCCACAGCTCAGTCATGCTGGGACACAAGGTGGTGCATGAAACCACTTGTCCTTGTATTTCGGGGCCCAACTAAGCCATTTTACCTGCTGCTGACAAATCTGTGGTTATTGAAACAGTTTGAGCTAAATCAGTTAAGAACAAATCGTTTTTTTACAATGACAGCCTAAATGTAACCACTTTCAAATTCACAGACAGAGCTATGGATGCAGGGACTGACCATCCATGATAACAAAATGATAGTTTTAACCATATTTTGAGGCTATATAGTGTTTGTGTACAAACATTGGAGTAACAAGCTAAAATGTTGGGTTCTGATGGGTTATGATAGTTGAACTAAACTCATGAGGCATTAACTTGTTGTTCAGGAATCAATGGGTACATATCATTCATTTATAAGTCCAAACATGGATGTAACAACTGTAGACTGCCCCTTTAAAGATAGCATGTATAAATGGCTAATAATGAATTAAAACATCAAAGTAAAATCATGCAGTTAAATTATCCCACCTCAGGCATGCATTCCCCTTGGTGCCTATAGTAGGCCTACTCTACCATCCTGCATTATTGAAAGAAGGTAAAATCCTATGAGTTGGCTGCCTAGGGCACATTGATTTTACATTTATCAAAATCATATCTCCCCCGCTTTGTCGTAATGATAGATGTAGAGATGTACCGAGGGTCATTTCTTCAACTCCAACACTGAGACCCTTGACAAATAATACATTCCTTCAGAAAACAGGCCTACATCATGAGAACAGTTCGACTTTCAGGGAGGATGTGGACAAGGTCAATAACCCCTAAATGTAATGTTTAAGTAAACAGAGATGCAAGTGAAGGTGATGCTGGGAGGAGGATTTTTGCTCAGAGGTAATTTCTTAATATGTGTGGTTTCATTACACACCAAAAAGCAATCTCTCCCCTGTGACTGTGCCAAATTGACTATGTACAGCAAAATGCACTCATCTGCATAGCTGTCACAACGCTTCATAAGATCTGGCACCCAATAACTTTACAAATGCACAGAATTACCGGTGTCAATTTTAATGTGACATAGCAATTTACATCACACACAGTGGGGACAAGCGCACGTTTCGAGCGGTTGCATGGTTAATAGGTGGAACGCTATTTGCATTATAATTTGGGGAGTGTGAAGAGTAATCAAGCTGCATTTGACTCAATGGGAGAGTGGTGGCGCAGCGGTGGGCGACATATCACAGACTTGGGTGCCATGCCGACTGGGTTTGCATGTAAATTGGCCCAGGCAAAGCTTCCTACCCAGTGAGAGCTTTTAACCAAGATTCGTTTGCATATTCTGGAGGATGCCTTCATGCAAAACTTAGTCGGCATGGCTCCCAATTCTTCTAGACACTCATTACCAGCAATTAAATGGCAGGCTGATGTTTTTGGAATGCTCAATTCTCAATTACAGATATGTAAGATTTGCATGAAGGAGGACAGATATTTTAAGAAGCTGGTGATTAAGTATGAATTGTGTGTGACAACATTTACTCTAGAATCTACTCTGGATTGATTGGTTCTAACTGTGTACTTATAGTTATAGCTTGTACTCTGAGTGTACATACTCTGGAAATATAAGTTATATTGCTTTAATCCATTCCTTCAAGAGTATATACCTCTCAAAGAATTGGATCTTTGATGTCCAAAAAGGCACATCCAGCCTGTGCATGAAGAGGTTAGGTTCGAATGAAGAGTGACAGCTGTATCTGGCTGTAAACCCTGTAGGAACTGGGCTAATTACAGAATAAGCAATTAAAACCACCCCCCTGTGTATTTCATTTCATGGGCATAGACAAGCCTGAAAACAGGAAAGGAGCTTACAGTGCCTTCAGAAAGGGTTCATACCCTTTTACTTATTCCACATTCTGCTGTGTTACAGCCTGAATTCAAAATGGATTCAATAGATTTCTCTCACCCAATACCCCATAATGACAAAGTGAAAAAAGATTTTTTGACAGAAATAGCCTCATTAACATAAGTATTCACATAATACATGTTAGACTCACTTTTGGCAGCGCTTACAGCTGTGAGGCTTACTGGATAAGTCTCTAAGAGCTTTGCACACTTGGATTGTACAATATTTGCACATTATTATTTTTAACATTCTTCAAGCTCTGTCAAGTTGGGTGTTGATCATTGTCAGACCGCCATTTTCAAGTTTTGCCATAGATTTTCAAGCCGATTTTTTTGGGGTCAAAACTGTAACTAGACCACTCAGGAACATTCACTGTCTTCTTGGTAAGCAACTCCAGTGCATATTTGGCCTTGTGTTTTAGGTTATTTTCCTGCTGAAATGTGAAATTGTTTCCCAGTGTCTGTTGGAAAGCAGACTGAACCAGGTTTTCCTCTAGGATTTTGCCTGTGCTTAGCTCTATTCTGTTTCTTTTTATTCTAAAAAACGACCTAGTCCTTGCCGATGACAAGCATAACATGATGCAGCCACAACCATGCTTGAGTGAGGTGTTGTATTTGCCACAAACATAACTCTTTGTATTCAGGACATAAAGTTAATTTCTTTGCCATATTTTTTCCAGTTTTACTTTAGTGCCTTATTGCCAACAGGATGCATGTCTTTCGAATATTTTATTCTGTACAGGCTTCCTTCTTTTTACTCTGTTATTTATTTTAGTATTGTGAAGTAACTACAATGTTGTTGATCCATCCTCAGTTTTCTCCTGTCACAGCCAGTAAACTCTGTTTTAAAGTCACCATTGGCTTCCTTGTGAAATCCCTGAGCAGTTTCACGTTTTAATGTCACCTGCACAAGTACAGTGAAATGCCTTTCTTGCAAGCTCTAAACCCAACAATGCAATACAATAAAATGGTTTCCTTCCTCTCTGGCAACTGAGTTAGGAAGGACTGTATCTTTGTAGTGACTGTGTATATTGATACACCTTTCAATGTGTAATTCATAATTTCACCATGCTGAAAGGGATATTCAATATCTTATTTTTTATTTTGTTAACCAATCTACTAATAGGTGCCCTTCTTTGCGAGACATTGGAAAAGCTCCCTGGTCTTTGTTTGAATCTGTGTTTGAAATTCACTGCTCGACTGAGGGACCTTACAGATAATTATACGTGTGGGGTACAGAGATGAGGTAGTCATTCAAAAGTCATGTTTAACACTATTATTGCACACAGAGTCCATGCAACTTATGTGACTTGTTAAACACATTTTTACTTCTGAACTTATTTGGCTGGCCTAACAAAGGGTTTGAATACTTATTGACTCAAGATATTTCAGCTTTTCATTTTTGATTAATTTGTAAAAATTTCACATTGGCATTATAGGGTATTGTGTTTAGGCCAATTTAATCAATTTTAAATTCAGTCTAACACAATAAAACGTGGAAAAAGTCAAGGGGTGTGAATAATTTCTAAACGCACTGTACCTGACAGTATACAGATCAGTGTAGCGTAATGCTATTTTTATATTCAATTATATTGACTTGTTAAATCAGTCTCGTCCTCCTCAGGTAATGGTAATGAACGACTGATTGCCCTTGTCTACCAGGCATGGTGTTATCTGCCCGTTATTTATAACTGTTAGACATTTCATTCCACCTAAATCGATAAGAGCCTCACAACAGGCCCCATTGAGTAGCCTGACAAGGAGGCAGGGAGACGCATCAATCACTGGCCAGTGACAGGACAGGGATAGACTAAGAAATAGTGGGAGGTTTTCAACAAGCCTCTTCAAGTCCAAGGTCTTATAAACATGAACGTTTTAATATTACTGTATGTCGTATCAGCTTGGCAGACTCTAAGAGACTACAGGACCTGTTTGACACCCCTGCTTTAATGGTGGGGCAAACTCAAAACATTTTTGTTGTTGTTGCATGCCAGCAAAGCAACTACACAACACTTAACAATACATGAATTGCACTACAACGGTGACATACGGTGCCCACAAACTTTTAGGGCCTACATAAAGCTGTCCTAACAGCAGAGCTTTCTTTTCAGCACCATGAAGTGAATTCTTACCTACTCTACACCTGGCTATAAGCGGAGCCTTGTCTGGCAGCAAAACAGTTCATTCAGCCTCATTTTCTGCCTTTTTAAAAAACAAAGCTGATATGGCTGACTTGCTTAAACAAATTACGTTTCTACTGACAATTGAGATGTACAAACTATGGAATAAGGGTACGACTAGCGGATAAGAGGGAATCGGTCATTTCGATTAAGACATTAATGAGCGAGCTAAGACGGACCTAGTCAACATACCTATTTGTTCAGCACTTTTGAAATGTACAGCCACAGAATTCAGAACATAGGCCGTTCTTACAGTATTCTCCCTGTACACCAAGTCAGAACCGTAAAATAAATAAAGGGGGCATATAAGCAGACAATGAAATCTCTTACAATGTTCGATGATGACATTTCTTTAATATAGGCTACATGTGCACAACCAAGTTAGAACAATGGGCTAAGTTATGAGGGGTAAAGGGACCAAATTATTAGGGTGAGGCACATGGGCTACTAACAGCTTACTACACAACATACACTTAGTATTACTGTTTTAGCTACAGTATACATATCTCCCTGGCATACAGCAGCATACAAGACATTTTTGGACTCACCGTTATGCTGTGCTCACTTGAACAGGAAGGTGGCGTGGCAGTCCTTCTTGTGGACAAATTCTGTCATCAAACTTTGTCGTCAAAGTCTGGCATTCTCTGGATTTATGGTGCTTTCAAGACAACTGGGAACTCTGAGAAAAAAACTACGTAGAATCATGTCGTCAGTGATCTTCAGGTCGGAGCTCTAGAAAGAGGCCCGAGTTCCCGACTTAGATTTCCGAGTTGGATGACCGTTCAAAACATAATTACCCAGTCAGAGCTCGGGTTATTTTCAGAGTTCCCAGTTGTCTTGAACTCACTGACGTTTGAGATTTCCCAGTTTTGAGTTTCCAGTTGTTTTGAACGTGGCAGAAGTCATGCTGGAATGACAGCATGGCCAATGTATTCAACCTTTTCTGGTCCATGGTTTTGGACCACACACCCTCTCCATCGTATAGCAGGCAGGGAAGCAAATTGATTTGTGATACGTATTAATGCTGAAATAACATGCAAAACAGGCAACATACTTTTGTTTTTTGCTGTTGATTTTTTACCTGCTCTTAATGACGGGTCACCACTGCCCATAACCCTAAACCTGAACCTCAGCCCCAACTGTAGCCTTAACACTATCTAGCTTAATACCCACCGGTTAAACCCTAATCCTAGCCTCCACCACAAGTCTAACTCTAGCTTCATGTCCACATCCCAGTTCAACCCTAACCTCATCCACAACCCTAACCCTAGATTAATGTCCACATCCCAGTTCAATTTCTCCGCTCGGTAAAGTTGGAGGTGCGCAGAGACCTCCATCATGGGGAGCTTCCTTACCAAGGCGATACTGTTGATAGTGTCATACCGTTTGTCACTACCTTTTCCGCACCTTCAACGCAGTTTAATTCTATAGTCAAGAGACACTTCCAGCGCACACCGAATTTTTTGGAACCGTTATAATATTTTACATTTACACTACATGACCAAGAGTATGTGGACACCCGCTCGTCGAACATCTCATTCCAAAATCATGGGCATTAATATGAAGTTGGTCCCCTTTGCTGCTGTAACAGCCTCCACTCTTCTGGGAAGGCTTTCCACTAGATGTTGGAACATTGCTTCAGACTTGCTTCCATTCAGCCACAAGACCATTAGTGAGGTTGAGCACTGATGATGGATTAGGCCTGCTGAAACAGGAAAAGGCCTTCCCCAAACGGTAGCCACAAAGTTGGAAGCACAGAATCATCTAGAATGTCATTGTATGCTGTAGCGTTAACATTTCCCTTCACTGGAACTAAGGGGCCTAGCCCAAACCATGAAAAACAGACCCAGACCATTACTCATCCTCCACCAAACATTACAGTTGGGACTATACATTCCGGCAGGTAGCGTTCTCCTGGCGGTCACCAAACCCACATTCATCCGACGGGCTGCCAGATGGTGAAGCGTGATTCATCACATCATTCATCACGTTTCCACTGCTCCAGAGTCCAATGGCATTGCCCATGGTGATCTTAGGCCTGTGTATGGCTGCTCGACCATGGAAACCCATTTCATTAAGCTCCTAATGAACAGTTATTGTGCTGATGTTGCTTCCAGAGACAGTTTGGAACTCGGTAGTGAGTGTTGCAACCAAGGACAGACAATTTTTATGCGCTACCTGCTTCAGCCTTGGCAGTCCTGTTCTGTGAGCTTGTGTGACCTACCACTTCGCGGCTGAGCTGTTGTTGCTCCTAGACGTTTCCACTTCACAGTAACAGCACTTATAGTTGATCGGAGCAGCTCTAGCAGGGCTGGAATTTGATGAACTGACTTGTTGGAAAGATGGCATTCTATGACGGTGCCACGTTGAAAGTAACTGAGCTCTTCAGTGAGGCCATTCTACTGCCAATGTTTGTCTCTGGAGATTGCATGGCATGCTCGATTGCATGCTCGATTTTATACACCAGTCAGCAACGGGTTTGGCTGAAATAGCCAAATCCACTAATGAAGGGGTGTCCACATACACTATATATAAAAAAAAGTATCTCAGCGTTCAGAAGGTATAAAAATCTTAAAGATTACTTAGTGAATACCTCTCTGGATAGTGGAAAACGACAGCTCAATCCCCACTTCAGGTCTATCAAGTACACTATAAACAAACATACAGAATTGGAGGCCCAACCTGGTTTATGTGATGGAATGTCAAAAAGGTAACAAACTGTACGTTGGGGAAACTAAAAACAAACTTCTCAAACGGTCACAGCAACACATCAATTACACAGGAAATCTAACAAGATGACAGAATTATATGTGCACTTCCGTACACATGGAAAAGAGTGCCTATCAATTGGTAGACCTCTAGTCTAGGGTGGGGTGGTCCAAGGCTCAGAGATTGGCGGTGCATAAAAAGGTTGGAAACTCTTGCTCCCACCGGTCTTAATGAGATAGGATGAAGTTCATCTTTGGACTTTAGTCTAACCAGAACTCTTAACATTCATCACCCAGTACAGTATCCTATCTAAGTTTTTTTTCTTTAATTATTTATAAATACTTTTCTTGGATCTTTAGTGTGTGTTCCTTTTATTTGTATGATCCTTTAAATATAAGGGAGGCTTCTATAGCACTTCCTCCCCTCCCCATGATGCACTTCATTTGCCAATATTAGAATTTAGACTTTTATTCTACTTCTAGTTTGTACTCTTTTTTGCATGATATTTTAAGCTCTTTGAATGTGTTTTCTTTTCAAATATTACGTTTTTTTGTTAGTATTTACTACCCTTCCCTTAATGTACTTAATTTGTTCATATGAGCACTCATAACTTTATGAATTACAATACTTATTTATTATATATTTCTTTAAGTGTCTAGATATTTAGTTTTCAATTCTATTGTAGTCTCTTCTCCCAACAAAAAGGCCTTATATTTGGGTTTATTTTCACAGCTCCTGATCATGTAAGAGTGTCCATAATTGAATCTTTGAATGAAGAGATTGAGATAAAACTGTCCAGTTTGAGTATTTGTTGCAGCTCGTTCCAGTCGCTAGTCCCCTCAGTCCCCTAACCCTAGCCTCAATCACAACCCTAACCCTGAACTCAACCACGACCCTAACCCTAGCCTCATGTCCACATCCCAGTTCAACCCTAGCCTCATGTCCACATCCCAGTTCAACCCTAACCCTAGCTTCATGTCCACATCCCAGTTCAACCTTAACCCTAGCTTCATGTCCACATCCCAGTGCAATCTTAACCCTAGCCTCATGTCCACATCCCAGTTCAACCCTCAGCCTCATGTCCACATCCCAGTTCAACCCTAACCCTAGCCTCATGTCCACATCCCAGTTCAATCTTAACCCTAGCTTCATGTACATCCCGTTCAACCCTAAACCTAGCTTCATGTCCACATCCCAGTTCAATCTTAACCCTAGCCTCATGTCCACATCCCAGTTCAACCCTAACCCTAGCCTCATGTCCACATCCCAGTTCAACCCTAACCCTAGCTTCATGTCCACATCCCAGTTCAATCTTAACCCTAGCCTCATGTCCACATCCCAGTTCAACCCTAACCCTAGCTTCATGTCCACATCCCAGTTCAATCTTAACGCTAGCCTCATGTCCACATCCCAGTTCAATCTTAACGCTAGCCTCATGTCCACATCCCAGTTCAACCCTAACCTAGCCTCATGTCCACATCCCAGTTCAATCTTAACCCTAGCCTCATGTCCACATCCCAGTTCAACCCTAACCCTAGTCTCATGTCCACATCCCAGTTCAATCTTAACGCTAGCCTCATGTCCACATCCCAGTTCAACCCTAACCCTAGCCTCATGTCCACATCCCAGTTCAACCATAACCGTAGCTACATGTCCACATCCAGGTTAGGGTATGGGTTGAACCAGGATTTGAATATAAAGCTAGGGTTAAGGTTAGGGTAGAGGGTTATGGTTGAACCAGGATGTGGACATCCTAGCCCCATGGAGTAGGGGGCTACAGTTGGTCAGCTACCTTCCTGGCACAGAAGCCACATACAACATGCCATGTGTTTAACCCCATTTTAAGAGCAGTGAGTTCGACATTTGGTATTCCACTCGTATAGAACAGGTTGTGAGGTGTCACTGTTAAACACTTTTCTGACTAATTCAGTGTTGCCTCCTGAATAGCCTAAATCATTCTGAAATACTCTCACTGCTGCATCTAGCGCTCTCGCTCGCTCTCCCTCAACCTCTCCCCTACTCTCTCTCCCTCTCAACCTCTCCCCTACTCTCTCTCTCTCAACCCCTCCCCTACTCTCTCTCTCTCAACCCCTCCCCTACTCACTCACTCTTTCTCGCTCGCGCTCTCTCTCTTGCTCGCGCTCTCTCTCTCAGGCTATTAATCATTGTGGCATTTGATGATAAAACAATGACAAAATGCAGACGTGCCTTGTTCTCACAGCATGAAGCTGTTACTTTTCCTTCTGGTGATTTGTTCCATTTCATAAGTGCTCCTACTGGAAAATGTGAAACATAATATAATGTATGACAGGAACAAGAACATACTTCTCTACTCACTATGGATTTTTTCATAGGATAATCACATAAATCTAAGATGGATATCATTGTTAAAATGAAGAACAACTTTGGGGCTCTATCGTTCCTGCTATGCAGACACCACAAAAACACAACCTAAAAAGCTATAAATAAAGTACTGTATAACGTTTTTCAAGTGATTCCGGCACCAAATCAAATTTATTTATATAGCCCTTCTTACAAGTGCTGTACAGAAACCCAGCCTAAAACCCCAAACAGCAAGCAATGCAGATGTAGAAGCACGGTGGCTAGAATCATTCTCTCTTCCCTCCGAGGCATCACTCCCTATGAAAGGGCTACAAACAGATGAGTTAATTGGACTGACCTGGTAGTTAAATGGGTAAAGAAAAGTTTAAGTGTATTTTTTTTACTTGTAATCATTTTTTGTTTCTGGCAGCAACACAGACTTGGCCTCGACAGGTTAACCGAGTTCCTTGATGATTCCTACATGTAGAGATAAATAGACGAGTTGTGTTTATGGCCTCACTGTGTGACAAGAGGTTTCACATTTAGACAGACATGCATTAATTCTGTTTACACACAGTGCGCCTGCAGCTTGGCATTCTGTTCAGATTTGGTCGTTTGTGGAAAGACAATTAAAAGCCAAACTAATAAGAGGGCAAACTGGTCACCAGCCTCTCACTCACAGAGAATGCAGACAGACAACAAACTGAGGGGAAGAGGCTGAATAAACCCGTTGGTTATTTATCACATCTCTTGTACATCCACACCCAGTGAATCAATGCTTTTAGGATGTTGTTTTATGATACAGAGGTAGCTTCATGGGGAAATGCACTAACCTATCCTCCCCCATGCAGCTCTAAACTTGCTTTCATCCACGCCTGTTGCCTCCCTCCTGTTGTGTTGTTTTCATTTGCATCACCGTCGTTAACCTTATTGACGTCTTTGTCGTCCCGCACTAATGACATCATAAATGGCACCTCATGATAAGATGGGCTCAAAAGATTTTGCTTCAGGTATCAAAACAAATTAACCTTCAGATATTTATTAGATCCCACGGGCGCCTCCACCCACTGCAATGCTTCCCACTCCTCACCAGCCCTTGTTCTCCCTTCATATGACCAAATGTAATCTTTCGCATTTCATTTACAAATGCATTATTATTTATACAGGGCAGATTAGGGTGTAGGTGATGGAGGCTCAGATTGGATATTTTGTCAGAGGCCTGGGTAGGTAGAGGGCCGGCGCTCAGGTGATTATACTGGAGATGAATGGGACAGGGCAGGGGCCCGGATGCTGCTGCTGGGAAGGCTTTATTATTAAATATGGAGGCTGATGATCAGATCCAGGCCCTGAGGCTATTGACCGCTTCTGGGAAAGATCAAGGTAAGGAGGGCAGGAAGCAGGCAGTCTGACAGATGGATTCATTGTGTACATGTCTGATCAAACGTGACATCAAGGCAGGCAGATTCATTTGAGTACACAGCATCCCCCAGCATTAAAGTTTGTTCAGTGTCCACTTTGCATTATAATGGAAGATGTAGGCCAATACAAAGGCAAGGGAGGGATGATGACACTCGTATGCATGGTCATATCTGTAGATCCCCAATCGGAGGAGAGGAGTGACAGCTCAGCTTACAGATCCATAGCTGTATCCAGTGGCGTTAACTCGATTTCCTCTGGTGGTTAATCTCTTATCAATTCATCAATGGGAGCAAGTGAGAAAATCAATTACTCTTTCATTCAGGGACGGACAGAGGGAATCTTGGCAGAGAGGTGCCTTCCATGTTTGACATGTGCAAACTGCACTGTTGACCAATATGAATGAAGGACAATCCTATGCATATTTTACTGTTAGAACCACACCTCCGTCAATATGCTAACACATCTACTGAGATGCATTACATATTGAACAAATTGCAAACAGTTTTTTTGTTCAACTAAAATTCCATAAAGGATGTAAGTACAGCTCCAATGTATTAAATATGTCTACACATCCTTCCATCAACCGACCCAGAGAGATGGGCGCAATGGACTTGTATTTGACTCCTGTCTGTAAACAAGAACTCCTGTATGAATCTGATTGCGCTCCAAACACACCCTTCAACAGGCATCAAGCCAGGGGGTCTGACATCCTGACGGGTGTAAAACACTTTCATATATTGAACAAAAATATACACCAAACATGCAACAATTAACGATTTTACTGAGTTACAGTTCATATAAGGAAATAAGTCAATTGAAATAAATAAATAAAGTCCTAATCTATGGATTTCACATGATTGGGAATACAGATATGTATTGGTTGGTCACAGATACCTTAAAAAAAGTAGGGGTATGGATCAGAAAACCAGTCAGTATCTGGTGACCACAATTTGCCTCATGCAAAACCACACATCTCCTTCGCATAGAGTTGATCAGGCTGTTGATTGTGGCCTGTGGAATGTTGTCCCACTCCTCTTCAATAGCTGTGCAAAGTTGCTGGATATTGGCGGGAACTGGAACACTGTTGTACACGCCGATCCAGAGCATCCCAAACATGCTCAATGGTTGACATGTCTGGTGAGAAAGCGAGAGAGACGAGTGTTGTAGAACCTCTGTTTTAAACCCGACCTTGTTAAATGACAGCATTAAATATGGATCTGTCTGGAAGATACTCAATAAATCAAATAACATTTTATTTGTCACATGCGCCGAACACGACAGGTGTAGTAGACCTTAGTGAAATGTTTACTAACCAACAATGCAGTTAAAATATATGTACATGTAGGTAGAGTTATTAAAGTGACTATGCATAGATAGTAACAGAGAGTAGCAGCAGTGTAAAAGAGGTCCTATTTTTCCTGTACTCCACAATCATCTCTTTTGTCTTGATCACGTTGAGGGAGAGGTTGTTGTCTTGGCACCACACGACCAGGTCTCTGACCTCCTCCCTATAGGCTGCCTTATCGCTGTCGGTGATCTGGCCTACCACTGTGTCATCAGCAAACGTAATGATGGTGTTCGATTCATGCCTGGCCGTGTAGTTATGAGTGAACAGGGAGTACAGGAGGGGACTGAGCACGCACCCCTGAGTGGCCCTGTGTTGAGGATCAGCGTGGCGGATGTGTTGTTACCTACTCTTACCACCTGGGGGGCGGCCCATCAGGAAGTCCAGGATCCAGTTGCAGAGGGAGGTGTTTCGTCCCAGGGTCCTTAGCTTATTGATGAGCTTTCAAGGCACTATGGTGTTGAATGCTGAGCTGTAGTCAATGAATAGCATTCTCACATAGGTGTTCCTTTTGTCCAGGTGGGAAAGGGCAGTGTGGAGTGCAATAGAGATTGCATCATCTGTAGATCTGTTTGGGCAGTATGCAAATTGGAGTGGGTCTAGGGTTTCTGAGATAATGTGGTTGATGTGAGCCATGACCAGCCTTTCAAAGCATTTCATGGCTACAGACGTGAGTGCTACGGGTCAGTAGTCATTTAGGCAGTTTTTTTTTTTTTTTACCTTTATTTAACTAGGCAAGTCAGTTAAGAACAAATTCTTATTTACAATGACGGCCTAGGAACAGTGGGTTAACTGCCTTGTTCAGGGGCAGAACAACAGATTTTAACCTTGTCAGCTCGAGGACTCGATCTTGCAATCTTTTGGTTACTAGTCCAACACTCTAACCACCCGACTTTCTTCAGAAAGACTAGTTTTAACTTAGTGTTATTGGGCACAGGTACTATAGTGGTCTGCTTGAAACATGTTGGTATTACAGACTCAGACAGGGAGAGGTTGAAAATGCCAGTGAAGACACTTGCCAGTTGGTCAAAGGAGTACACGTCCTGGTAATCTGTCTGGCCCTGCGGCCTTGTGAATGTTGACCTGTTTTAAAGGTCTTACTCACATTGGCTGCGGAGAGAGTGATCACACAGTCATCCGGGAACAGCTGATGCTCCTTAAGCTGTGATTCAGCCGTATAGTCAGTACACAGCTCCTGGGATCCAATGTCAACCAGTGGTGTAAAGTACTTAAGTAGTACTTTAAAGTAATTTTACTTAAGTCGTTATTTTGGGTATCTGTACTTTAGTTTAATATTAACTTTTACTTCGCTACATTCCTTAAGAAAATATTGTACTTTTTACTCCATACATTTTCCTTGACAACCAAAAGTACTCGTTATAATTTGAATGCTTTGCATGACAGGAAAATAGTCAAATTCACGTACTTATCAAGACAACATCCCTGGTCAACCCTACTGCCTCTGATCTGGCCGCCTCACTAAATACACCTGCTTTGCTTGTAAATTATGTCTGAATGATGGAGTGTGCCCCTGGCTATCCGTAAATAAATAAAAAACAAGAAAATGGTGCCATCTGGTTTGCTTAAAATAAGGAATTTGAAATGATTTATACTTTTACTTTTGATACTTAAGTATATTTTAAACCAAATACTTTTAATCAAATCAAATGTATTTATATAGCCCTTCTTACATCAGCTGATATCTCAAAGTGCTGTACAGAAACTCGGCCTAAAACCTCAAACAGCAAGCAATGCAGGTGTAGAAGCACGGTGGCTAGGAAAAACTCCCTAGAAAGGCCCAAACCTAGGAAGAAACCTAGAAGAACCAGGCTATGAGGGGTGGCCAGTCTTCTTCTGGCTGTGCCGGGTGGAGATTATAACAGAACATGGCCAAGATGTTCAAATGTTCATAAATGACCAGCATGGTCAAGTAATAATAATCACAGTAGTTGTCGAGGGTGCAGCAAGTCAGCACCTGAGGAGTAAATGTCAGTTGGCTTTTCATAGCCGATCACTAAGAGTATCTCTACCGCTCCTGCGGTCTCTAGAGAGTTGAAAACAGCAGGTCTGGGACAGGTAGCACGTCCGGTGAACAGGTCAGGGTTCCATAGCCGCAGGCAGAACAGTTGACACTGGAGCAGCAGCACGGCCAGGTGGACTGGGGACAGCAAGGAGTCATCATGCCAGGTAGTCCTGAGGCATGGTCCTAGGGCTCAGGTCCTCCGAGAGAGAAGAAGAAGGAGAGAATTAGAGAGAGCATACTTAAATTCACACAGGACACGGGATAAGCCAGGAGAAGTATTCCAGATATAACAAACTGACCCTAGCCCCCCGACACATAAACTACTGCAGCATAAATACTGGAGGCTGAGACAGGAGGGGTCAGGAGACACTGTGGCCCCATCCGATGATACCCCGGACAGGGCCAAACAGGAAGGATATAACCCACCCACTTTGCCAAAGCACAGCCCCACACCACTAGAGGGATATCTTCAACCACCAACTTACCATCCTGAGACAAGGCCGAGTATAGCCCACAAAGATCTCCGCCACGGCACAACCCAAGGGGGGGCGCCAACCCAGACAGGAAGATCACGTCAGTGACTCACACTGGGAGTGACGCACCCCTCCTAGGKACGGCATGAAAGAGCACCAGTAAGCCAGTGACTCAGCCCCTGTAATAGGGTTAGAGGCAGAGAATCCCACTGGAGAGAGGGGAACCGGCCAGGCAGAGACAGCAAGGGCGGTTCGTTGCTCCAGAGCCTTTCCGTTCACCTTCACACTCCTGGGCCAGRCTACACTCAATCATATGAACCACTGAAGAGATGAGTCTTCAGTAAAGACTTTTGGACTTTTACTCTCAAGTAGAATTTTACTGGGTGACTTTTACTTTTGTAATTTTCTATTAAGATATATTTTCTTTTACTCAAGTATGACAGTTGGATACTTTTTCCACCACTGGTGTCAACCAGTGCATGAATTATGACAGAGGGGTGGAGGGTGGAGATTTGAGTGCAAGCAGGACTCGCTGAGACAAAAGACTGAACGAGATGCGGGCTACAGCCTTACATAGTGTAGGTGGAGAGACCAGGCCAGAGGCGGGGGCCACCTAACACAGCTGACAGCCCTGAGGGGAGCCTTTGATATGGCTAATTCACAGCTTCTTTCCATTGTTCTGACTACAAAAGGGAAGTATGCAACACTGTATGCTGTGTCACTTGTGAATGTAACTGTGTGAGTATTATAACTACTCGACTGTGAAAACTAGTGTAATTATTTAATAACCTCCCAACTTTGCTTTTTTTTAGGCCTCAAATGAACAACTCAAACAGCTTTATTGAGAATGTTTTACTATCACTACCACCGCACCACCCACCCCAATGTACCCAACTCTCCACCCACCACAATGAATCCAACTTTGTAATGTGGAGCTCAGCCCCTGAAGCATTCTGAAGATCGCAATCAAAGAGAAATAAACACTACACTTTATTCCCAGTAACGAGAGTTCTTCTAATTTCCTCATATACACCTAAATTAAATAAAGTACAGCTTGTAAAGGAGAAAATAAATCTGCCTTCCAGCTAGGTAAATCAAAACAAGTTACGCACCTAGTCTGGTGATTCATTGTGTATAAAGACTTCTAAAGACAGTGGGAAGGAGAAAAAAATTGCCTTTTCTAAAAATACCTGGTTTCTCAAGCCCAGTGCTGCAGCTGTGACAGGGTTTTCTGCAGGAATGCACATCTCTTCTGGATCATCTATCATAGTCAGACACTAGTGAAACATTAGACGTGGTAGGCTACATACAGTATCACTGGCTTGGCTTGGCTGCTTCTCTCTCCTGGCCAGGAGGGTGAACCTGGGAATGGGACTTAGGGCTGGGTTATTAAGCTTTGGGCCACTTGTGTGTTATTTCAAATGGTCCCCTAGTTATCTCGCTCTTATAAAATGGAACATGCCCGTCTTGTAAAATAAAACATGGAAATTCGCCAAAATTCATTAATGAATTTGTATATACTGGATATAGTATCTATATTCATGTATATCTATATTGGTATTTTCTAACTCACAGTATGTACTCATCTTGCTTTAATCCTTTAAACATTTTCTAAACTAAACCATATTTGCAGAAGGAGAGTGAATACAGTAGAAGGTTAACATTTAAATCTGGGGCCTGTCATCTGTCTCACTGAGATGTTACTATTCATCAGGCTCCTGATGGGTCGACCTATCGCCCAGGACACATGTCATTCATCGTCTCCATGGAAACCTCCTTTCTACTGGACAGCTCTGCAATCAGCAGCCCATCAGACCTCCAGCATGCCTTGGCCTCTTTTGTCCCTCTCTGCTACCCATCACAGCCAGATAAGATTATCACTGACAACCGACTCCGCACCCATCAGAAGTAGAAAGGACTGGGGAGTAAAAAAAAAAAAGTCTGCTGCTGGTGGTCTTTTACTCAGTTTTGATGTTTTATTCTCTGTGCCTGTGATGGGTCTTTTTCTCTCTGCTCTGGCCCTCCACCAGTTAAAGGCACCGCTTCTCAAAGCTCTGTAGGCTGTGTTACGTTGGGGCCCCAACTTTGGGGAGAAGGCTGTGATGAACACACACAAAGGCCTGGCAACTTTATCTCACAATACATCTCAAGATTTAAATCTCCAATGCCTTAAGGAGCAAATCAAATCAAAATAACATTTTATTAGTCACATGCGCCAAATACAACAGGTGTAGACCTTACAGTAAAATGCTTACTTATGAGCCCTTAACCAATAACGCAGTTTAAAAAAACAATAGAAAAATATATATATATATATTATTACAGATAAGAATAAGAAATAAAAGTAACAAGTAATTAAAGGGCAGCAGTAACATAACAATAGCGAGACTATATACAGGGGGGTACCGGTACAGGGTCAATGTGCGGGGGCACCGGTTAGTTGTGGTAATATGTACATGTGGGTAGAGTTATTACAGTGACTATGGATAGATGATAACAATAGAGAGCAGCAGCGTGGAAAAGAGGGGGGGCAATGGAAATAGTCTGGGTAGCCATTTGATTAGGTGCTCAGGAGTCTTATGGCTTGGGGGTAGAAGCTGTTTAGAAGCCTCTTGGATCTAGACTTGGCGCTCCGGTACCGCTTGCCGTGTGGTAGCAGAGAACAAGGTGGCTGGAGTCTTTGACAATTTTTAGGGCCTTCCTCTGACACCGCCTGGTATAGAGGTCCTGGATGGCAGGGAGCTTGGCCCCAGTGATGCACTGGGCCGTTCGCGCTACCCTCTGTAGTGCCTTGCGGTCGGAGGCCGAGCAGTTGCCAGGCAGTGATGCACCCAGTCAGGATGCTCTCGATGGTGCAGCTGTAGAACCCTTTGAGGATCTGAAGACCCATGCCAAATCTTTTCAGTCTCCTGAGAGGGAATAGGTTGTGTCGTGCCCTCTTCACAACTGTCTTGGTGTGGTTGGACCATGTTAGTTTGTTGGTGATGTGGACACTAAGGAACTTGAAACTCTCAACCTGCTCCACTGCAGCCCTGTCGATGAGAATGGGGGCGTGCTTGGGTCCTCTTTTCCTGTAATCCACAATCATTTTAAGGTTTTACTCACATCGGCTGTGGAGAGCTTGATCACACTGTCTTCCGGAACAGCTGGTGCTCTCGTGCATGTTTCAGTGCCATTTGCATCGAAGCGAGCATAGAAGTAGTTTAGCTCGTCTGGTAGGCTCGTGTCACTGGGCAGCTCTCGGCTGTGCTTCCCTAGTCTGTAATGGTTTGCAAGCCCTCTCACATCCGACGAGCACCAGAGCCGGTGTAGTACGATTCGATCTTAGTCCTGTATTGATGCTTTGCCTGTTTGATGGTTCGTCGGAGGGCATAGTGGGATTTCTTATAAGCTTCCGGGTTAGAGTCCCGCTCCTTGAAAGCGGCAGCTCTAGCCTTTAGCTCAGTGAGGATGTGGCCTGTAATCCATGGCTTCTGGTTGGGGTATGTACGTACGGTCACTGTGGCAACGACGTCTTCAATGCACTTATTGATGAAGCCAATGACTGATGTGGTGTACTCCTCAATGCCATCGGAGGAATCCCGGAACATATTTAAAATTTGTACTAGCAAAACAGTTTTGTAGCTTAGCATCTGCTTCATCTGACCACTTTTTTATTGATCTAGTCACTGGTGCTTGCTGCTTTAATTTTTGCTTGTAAGCAGGAATCAGGAGAATAGAATTATGGTAAGATTTTCCAAATGGAGGGTGAAGGAGAGCTTTGTCTGCGTCTCTGTGTGTGGGGTAAAGGTGGTCCAGAGTTTTTTCCCTTCTGGATGCACATTTAACATGCTGATAGAAATGGATTTAAGTTTCCCTGCATTAAAGTCCCTGGCTACTAGGAGCGCCGCCTCTGAGTGAGCGTTTGCTTATGGCGGAATACAGCTTATTCAATACTGTCTTAGTGCCAGCCTCTGACAGTGGTGGCATGTAAACAGCTACAAAAAATACAGATGCAAACTCCCTAGGCAGATAGTGTGGTCTACAGCTTATCATGAGATACTCTACCTCAGGCGAGCAATAGCTAGAGACTTCCTTAGATATCGTGCACCAGTTGTTATTTACAAAAATACATAGCCCGCCGCCCCTTGTCTTACCAGACGCCGCTGTTCTATCCTGCCGGTACAGCATATAACCAGCCAGCTGTATGTCGATAGTGTCGTCATTCAGCTACAACTCCGTGAAGCATAAGATATTACAGTTTTGAATGTCCCATTGGTAGTTTAATTTTGCGCTTAGGTCATCTATTTTATTCTCCAAAGATGGAAGGAAGTGGGGGTTTATTCGATCGCCTACTAATTCTCAGAAGGCAGCACGCCCTTTGGTCCCTTTTTCTCCGCCTCCTCTTCATGCAAATCACGGGGCTCTGGGCCTATTCCTGAGAAACCAGTATATCGTTCGCGTCGGAAAAAAAGGATTCTGCCAGTCCGTGGTGAGTAATCGCAGTCCTGATGTTCAGAAGTTATTTTTGGTCATAAGAGACAGTAGCAGCAACATTATGTACAAAATAAGTTACAAAAAACGTAAATAAACGAACGAAAACACACAAATCGGTTGGGGACATGTAAAACGTCTGCCATTTTTATGGGTTAGGGGGAAAGAGAAAGGTGAACACATGGCAAAACAGGAAGATGCGTGTTAAGCAGTTTGCATCAATAAGCTTTTATGGGGAAATAGTAAATCAGGAGCATGACCATTAAAGGAAATTGATCAGACAGGAAGACATACATACAGCCCTTACTCTCTGATTAAACAACGGGTGTATAGCACATTTCACACATTGTTTGTGTGTATGTACAAAAATGTTTGCCACGTCTCCTATAGGGGAGAGACTATCTTCAAAAAAAATTCAGTCCTTATTATGTTCATAAAACTGCACTCTGTTCACTTGTGTGCTTGTGCATGGCTCATTACAGTTGGATAACAATGTTGAACCAATTTCTATGTCCTGTCCAGGGGTGAGTTTGGAAGCTGCAATCATCTAAACAGTCAGGATGCCATTCAATCTTGACCTTTAACAGGCTCTAGCTAAATAAATTAAATACTTGGTAATAATTTTGTCCCAATGCTGTTAATCGAGGACAAAAGAGGAAAAAGTAGTTGGGTAGAGAACTCTCTCCCACCCAGGAAACAAAGTGGAGCAGTGTCATCAGAAAATCTCCCTGTCGTGTCCTTGAGGAATTGATCAGTCGTGGAGGAAAGGATGGAGCGCAGGAATGAGAAAGAGGACAGGAGACTAAAAAAAAAGACAGAGGAAGAATGGATCCAGACGAGGCCTCATTATTTATTTAAAACTATAATTATTAAGGGCTGCTTTATCACCGCCTTCCTTCTCTGGTTTGAATTTTTTATGTTATTCATGAGAGAGAGAAAAAAACTTTAGAAAAATCTTCCGTTTATTACTGCGGCACAACACTGTCGCATTACTTATGAGATGATTACTGTGCTGGAGCCCCCAACTGTACACCAACCAACACTGTATTTGGGAACACACAGGAGCAGACCTGAAAGTGCTAGCTACCTCTCAGGAATAGACAAGCGGGCGATGGAAGACTTCTGTATCATCCCTCCAAGGTTATTATTACCCAATTCAATGAGGCCGAGGCTTCACAACAAGGGCAGAAATAACTATTGCCCTTCCTCTGTAGAAGAAAAGAAAAAAGAACTGAGACGCCGGCCAGCATGCATGTTAAAAAATAAATAGTATTTTATCTCATAGCGGGAGTTTAGCAGGAACAATCTCATCCGCAGCCAAGTGAGACAGGCCATATTAAAGATTCTCATTACTGGGCCTCTCAGAGTGGCCCATCCCCACCAGAGACGGCCGGACAGCCTCTTGACAAACATTAATATGGAATGAAAGTTGAAGGATGTATTCTCTGCTGCCACGTGGAGGGGAACGGTGGGCTTTACTGGGAGACCCAAGCCCGTTATTGACAGCTCCCCAGGGGCAAAAAATTGTCTGGCCAGCCCAAGCTGTGAAGGTGTTATCATATTAATGGGTTGGCCTCGGTTGCATCACAGAAGTAGGCCACATGGCTCTCAACAGGGAAAAGGCCATCCCAGAGATTGGCACCTTTCTCATCCCACTGGCCACATACTCCATCCCTGTACCCACTGGCTATTCACTACTACCCCATCACTGTACCCACTGGTTATTCACTACTACCCCATCCCTGTACCCACTGGCTATTCACTACTACCCCATCCCTGTACCTCTGGAAGTATTCATATTACCTCTGCCCCTGTACCACTGCTATTACCTCTACCCATCACTGTAACATCTGGCTATTCACTGACTACCTCCCCATCCTGTACCCACTGGCTATTCACATATACCCTCCATCCCTGTACCATGGCTCATTCAATACTACCTCCATCCTGTACCACCTGGCTTAATCATACTACCCATGCCTTCACTGCCTACTCTCTCGTACCCACTGCTATTCACTACCCAATCAGTATCCCCACTGGCTTTCCTACTCATTCCCACTGGCTTTCTACTAACCCATCACTCGTACCCCACTGGCTATTCGACTTTACTAACCCAGCTCACTGTACCCACGTGGTACACTACTACTCCCACTACTGGTACCCACTGGCTATTCACTATCATACCCTCATCCCTGTACCCACTAGCTATAACATCCTGGTACCCACTGGCTATTCAACTGTACCCCATCCTGTACCCACTTGGCATATCAATACTACCCAATCTCCTGTACTTACTGGCTATTCACTACTACTCCATCCCCTGTCTCACTGGCTATTCACTGCTACCCCAGCCCTGTACTCACTGGCTATTCATACTACTCCATCCCTGTACCCCTGGCCTATTCATACCTACCCCAGCTCTGTTCAACGGGCTATTCATCTACTCTCATCTGTACTCCTGGCTATTCACTACTACCATCCCTGTACTCTACATGGCTATTTCCTATACTCCATTCCCTGTACTCAACTGGCTATTCACTGCTACCCCATCCTTGTATCCTCCCTGGCCATTCACTCACTACCCATCCCCTGTACCCACTGGCATATCACTACTACCCGATCACTGTACCACTGGCTTATTCACATACATACCCTCCTGTTACTCACTGCGTATTACTACTACCTCCTCACTGTACCACTGGCTATTCACTACCTACGATACTGTACCCCACTGCTAATTCACTACTACCCCACACGTAACACTGGCCTATTCACTCAACTACCCCATCTGTACCATGGCCATATCACTGCTTACCCCATCCCTGTACTACACTGGCTTATTCAATCCACTACAACTCCCTAGCTACCCACTTGCTCATTCACGTGCATAACCCATCCTGCTCCTGGCTATTACTACTACAACATCCCTGACCACTGCCATGTCACTACTAACTCCTCCCTGTCTCACTGGCTATTCTCCTGTACCCACTGGTATTTCATGCTACCCAGCCACTGTACACTGGCCATGCACTACTACCCCATCCCTGTACTCACTGGCTAGTTCACTACTACCCATCCCGTACTCATCCAGGCTACTTCACTGCTTACCCCAGCCCTGTAATTCAATGGTATTCACTATACCCATCCTGTATCTCCATGCTATTCATGCTCCCCAGCCGTGTTACATCACTGGCTATTCACTGCTACCCCATCTCTGTACTCACTGGCCCACCCTGTATACTCACCAGGGATGTAGAGGTATACAAATAAATTGGTGGGTAAACCCTAATACAAAAAACATGTTTATAGTATTAAGTGAGAAACTGCTATTCCAAAAATAAAATGTGATTAATCTGAGTTAACTTGAGTTTACTATACTATACCACTGATTTTCACATGGGGATTATCTTCAATGACGGGTAGAGCCGGCAGGGACAGAGAGATGATAGAGACAGAATAGAGACATACCCCTTTCTACCGCCATTCAGAAATGACATTTGCTAAAGTTACGACAAGTAGACTAGCAGGCATTTATCAAATCTGCACTGCTAAGATTTGAAGAAAAAGACAAGCATATAATTGATATTCACTGAGCGTTGCTGTGTAGTTCATCTCAGAAATAGCGAGAGGCTAGCTGCTCCTCTTCCTCTCCACCGTGACCCATAGGGTGGGGATACAGTATATTTGAAGAAGAACCCTCCAGAGCCAAGAGGTCCTTGTAGACAAAAAGCAGACCTGACCATGGCATTTAAACAAATCTAGTCCGGATCTTTAGCCTCTTTATCTGCTGGGAAGGAAGGGTCTCTCACCACAGCCTGACCACTCATGGCACAACTAAATTAGGGGCACTGAGGGGAAACACACAATAAACACACACACCCACACACAGAGCTCGCTCGCTCAGCAGGACAAGCCATGGCTGGCTACTGCTTTTCACTGCAGCTTTGTGGAGAGAAGTAGGTGCTTGTAGGAGCCCCTCAGAGGTAACATCAAATCCCTTCCCAGTCAGAGGAGTGGGAGACCTGGAGCAGGTCTGGGTGTACTTTTAGCTGCGATGCCAGAGGCAGCAGCTGCACTCTTTACTTGCGCTTATGGCATCAATATAAATGACAGATAATTAATTTTGTGACAATGTGACAATTAAATTAGTCTCAGCAAAACAACATAATGGCGATTTGTTATGCTCTAGAGAGCAATAACACACCAATCATAATCAGCAGCTATGGCTGCACAGAAATCTGCATGTTGTTGCAAACACAATTCAATTTCCCATTTAAATTTTCCTCCCACACAAACTAGATCTAACTCTGGTTAAATATATTACACAATTTGGCCTCCCAGGTGGCGCAGCGGCCTAAGGCGCTGTATCACAGTGCTTGAGGTGTCACTACAGACCTGGGTTTGATCCCAGGCTGTGTCACAGCTGGCTGTGACAGGGAGACCCATGAGGCAGCGCACAATTGGCCCAGCACCGTCTGGTATAGGAGGGCTTGGCCGGCTGGAATTTCCTTGTCCCATCGTGCTCTAGCAACTCCGTGTGGTGAGCTGGGCACCTGCAAGCTGGACGGTGTTTCCTCCAACACATTGGTGCGGCTGGCTTCCGGGTTAAGCGAGCAGTGTGTCAAGAAGCAGTTGTGTTTCAGGGGATGCATGGCTCTCGACATTTGCCTCTCCCAAGTCTGTAGGGGAGTTGCACCAATGGGACAAGACTAACTACCAATTGAATATCACAGAAAAGGGGTAAAAAAATGGGGGGGGGAAGGGCTAGTTGGGACTGTGTGAATAAAGTTAAGTTGATGATGTTGTTGTGTACGAGGGGAGAGCTAGTTATTGAGAAATAAAGCAGTAAGATCTGTATAACTTTGATCTCACTTTATCAAGAACAAAATAGAACACAAACTGTGCTTTTGGCTTTGAAATGGTTACAGCTCTGGACAAACAGCAATTACCTGACAAGGGAGGATGTGATGTTATCCAAACTGAAAATGTGCACACATAACTTCACGAAGGCTTCAATTAAAATGTGTCTCTGTATAAAGGCTTGGCACACAGTGCCGTCTGACAAAGAGAACAAAGAGCCCAGTGGTGTATTGTTAAAGAAATGTCAACATCGAGTCTGGCAGCAATACACTGTAACAGTTCCCTTAAAAACAGTCCTTCTCTGGTGCTGCTTCTTAACTCATTACAGCAGTCAGCTCCCATTCTTCCCTCCCCGCTGTCTCCTGCTTATAGCCTCCAACCAGCCCTGAAAAAACAATAATATCATATATATAGACTGATATATAGATAATATAGCCTCCCACACAGATATTATACACCCTCCCGCTGTCTCCTCTTATAGCCTCACAGCCAGCTCCCAATATTTACCTCCCGACCAAGTCTGCCTTACAGCCTCAGCCGCGTCCCAGTACACTCCCTCCCCGCTGTCTCCTGCTTATAGCCTCCAGCCAGCTCCCATTCCTCCCTCCCCGATGTCTCCTGCTTATAGCCTCCAGCCAGCTCCCATTCTCCCCTCCCTCGCTGTCTCCTGCTTATAAGCCTCCAGCAGACTCCCATTCTTCCCTCTCCCGCTGTCTCCTGCTTATAAGCTCCAGCCAGCTCCCATTCTTCCCAATCATCCCGCTGTTCTTTTCTTGCTTATAGCCTCCAGCATACGCTCCCCATTTCCCCTCCCCGCTGTTCCTGCTTATCACGCTTCCAGCCAGCTCCCTATCCTTTCCCTCCCCGTGTCTCGCTTAATAGCCTCCAGCCAGACTCCACATTCTTCCCTCCCCGCTGTCTCTGTTATAGCCTCCAGCCGCTCCCATTCTTCCCTCACCCGCTGTTCTCTGCTTATAGCCTCCAGCCAGCTCCCATTCTTCCCTCCCGCTGATCCTCCTGCTTCATAGCCTCCAGCCGCTCCCATTCTTTCCTCCCCGCTGTCTCCTGCTTATAGCCTCCAGCCGAGCTCCCATTCTTCCTCCTCTGTTTCCTGCTTATAGCCTCCAGCCAGCTCCATTCTCCCCCTCCCCGTGTCTCCCTGCTTATAGCCTCCAGCCAGCTCCCATTCTTCCTCCCCGCTGTCTCCTGCTTATAGCCTCCACAGCTCCCATTCTTCCCTCCCCGCTGTTCACACTCGCTTACTCACGCACTCAGCACACAGCATCCATCTTTCTTCCTCCCCTTGTCTCATGCTTTATAGCCTCAGCCAGCTCCCATTCCTCCTCCCCGCTGTCTCCTGCTTATAGCCTCCTAGTCAGCTGTAGCTACCTGTCAAAGGCTCTTGCTGCTACAGTCCGGTTACTTGCTTATTTATTGCCAAAGTTCGCTGTGTGCAAATGTGGCCGTTAACGGATGAACTTATTAGTAGTGATCATAGACAGGCAGGGAGGGGAAGGGGCTGCATGCTGTGGTTGGGGAGACGTGTGTGTGTGTGTGTGTGTGTGTGTTTGTGCGTGTGTGTTGTGATGTGGGTGTGTTACCAAGTTGTGACTCTCGCGCCTCCGGGTGGGATGATACCCCCAGGTTCAGTAGTGTCTTCCCCGTAAAGGAGCCACAGGCATGGTTGCTAATATCAAGCTCCTCTCCACAAGCATTTCATAATGGGGAGATATCCAAGCGCCTTTCCACAACCAGGCATGGTGGAATTACATACCCTCAGCTGCCTCTCTACGCACCACCTTTCAGGCATGGTTGGTGCTGACAATTAGTATATACCCACAGTTTTGCCCTCTCTCCACCACCGGCATGGTGCTACACTAAGTATGACCCCAAGCCTGCCCTCTCTTCCGCCACAGGACATTTCCCAGGATGGTGCTACATTATATACCCCAATGCTGCCCTCTACTCCACCACCATGGGCATGTGCTATACATTATATACCCCCCAAGCTGCCCAGGCCTTAATAACTCTTAGGTTTAACATAGTCATTCATAACAGATTTAATATTAGTACCTATTCTTTACTAAGTTCTCGTCACACCAGGGCCACAAAACCACTGGAATCTACACATTATATACGCCCCATCTCGCCCTCACCTCAGCACGCACCAGGCATGGTGGCTAATTATCATAAACCACTACACTTCAAGCTAGCCCTCATCTCTCCACCACCAGTATGGGTTTTGTTTCCACTCCAATCACAGATAAATCTAATTATCCCCAAGCTGACAACTCCTCCTCCAACACCAGGCATGGTGCTAACCCACTCTGTATATAACCCCAAGTTGCCTCTCTCAGGCCACCAGGCATGGTGGCGTACATTATCTGTCTTATGATTTTTTACAAACATACCGTCACAAAGGCTGCCCCTTCAGCATTCTCCGACGCAACCAGGATGGTGCTACAATATATCCCAAACACTGTTCCTCCTCTGGCAGTATACCATTCAGTGGCAAGGCTTGGCGGTAACATTTGTACTTCCACAAGCTGCCTTACATCTCCACCATCCAGGCATGGTGCTACAATAATATACCCCCAAGCTGCCCTCTCTCCACCACCAGGCATGGTGCTACATTATATATCCCAAGCTGCCCTCACTCCACCACCAGGCACAGTATATACCCCAAGCTGCCCTCTCTCCACCACCTCCTGCCTGCTCCATCTGTCAATAGTGCCTTTTCCATCATTATTTAGAAAAACACACTTTTGCAGAAGGTAAGCGCAGAGAGAGACGTGGCTAAATGAGAGACTTTAATGTGCTGCATGGGCCTCGAGAGCTCTCCAGGCCTGGTCCTTTTCAAGCTTAATCGTGAGCTCTGATGAGATTTTAAAAAGCGAGCTTAAGCTGTTGTATGCAATTTACGCTTATTAGGAGGCCATTTCACAAGGATTAATTATCTGGCCAATTATTTTGAATTGTATCATGTGAAAGGTGCTGTAGGAGACAGGGGCGAGGGAACAGCCTGGGGCGGAGCCCAGAGTGAGCCTGTGCATTTTAATGCCGTCTGAAATTAACAAGCCTGCAGAGCAAATTACATTGACCTGGATCACACACACGTCAACAGTGAGGAGGCAGAACCCGGCAGGAAACCTTTTAACCCTTTACCCGGCCATGGACACAGTCAGCCTGCCAATTTTACTTGCAGACAGACATGAATAGGGAGAGACATAGTCTACCAACACCACTGCTTGAGTTTAACAGTTTTTAATATTAATTTTCAAAGAAGAAAATCGTGCAAAATGCACCTTTAAATGTCTACATGGCACAACGCTCATATAAACTTCTGACGAAGATCTCCAATGAAAAGATGCACAAGCCACGGGGAAAGAGAACTGCGAAGAAATTGTACTTTAAGACCAGCGGTACAAGAAGCATGCCCTTGTTTGTTTGGAACTTGTCCTTGAGTTATGGGAATTTGGTCTCACGCTTAGACTCCCAGCACAGAGAAATAAATAAACAATACATAAAACAAACAGACAAGCAGGTTCCAATCAATACCCTGACCAGTACACCGGTATAACAGCCTTTCTTCCAAGCCACCCGCCCGAGCTGCTTGCGGAGGAGTAAGACAAACAGGGTTTGTGAAAAGGGCTCCAACACCCAGTGGAGCCAGCCTGCCATTGATTATGGTGATGTCCTTTACCGTCCGGACGCCTCGCTCTGCCACCACCCAGACAGACGGAGACGAACCAGACCAGAGGTCCACTGTTTGTCTTCAGACACTGCTTGCTTGCAGAATGATATGAATAAGCATTCAATTTTTTTTTAAAGGGACACTTCACCCAAATCACATAATGCATTGAACTATGGATAATTGGTTCAAACCACAAAGGAAGCACCTCCTTTACACACGTGGTCTTAATCCTGGTGTATACTAATCTCATTAAGGTATTTATCAATGAGCAGATGGAAATATCCCAGATTGTGTTTTTTAATATATCAATAACCCAGACAGATGGACACCTGTCTAAAATTGTACCACAGAGTGGAGGCTCTGAATTGAACTTCTCAGCTCTTTGACTGGCTGGCTCTCTGGGCTGGAGTGTGTGTGACTACTGTATCTGCATAATACATCCTGTGGCATTTGCCACGGCTGGCGTAGGAGGGGGATGAAGGGAGCAGGCGGCTGCCAGTCATCCAGCGCTCAGTGTGACATTTGTTCCTCTTCAGTTGTCATGGGTACTCGCTGATGTGTTCACACTCCCGTTTTATCTGGGTTTTGGTTGGAGGGGGCAAGACACCGCAAATCTAACCCCTTAAAATGCTCATATAACCCAGTCTCCCTCCTCTCCCTCCCTCCGAGCAACCGTTACGCTCCTCTGAATTTACTACTTTCACGCCTCTTATTGTCTAATTCCATCTGCACCTGGGCCTCATGATGAGACTTCAGCTCTGACGCTAGCCAACCACACACTACCAGCAACTTAACTCCCATTGTAAGACAAGGGTCTAAACATGAAGACAGAGACAGATATACAAATGCACCCAAACACACAAAGAGTTAATTTAAGTATGTCCCTCATATGTCCAATTAAAGAAAGCTGCCATTATGAGTTTTGTTTTTCCCACCCACTTTACCCATTTTTCACTGGTAAAAATACACATTAATTTAATTGCATTCAACATAGATTTTGTTACTGTCCATCGATTCTACTAATGGATTAGTGCTTGCTTGAACAACTAGACTGATGTGGACAAGGGTGGTATTGGACATGTCAAAGATGAATGCTTCCCAGTTGCCAAGTAGGAGATGGTTGCTGCACTCAATCAACGTGATGTGCACATAGAGCCAGGGCAGTAGCACTAAGGAAGTGACAGAATGCTCTCCACACACTGCAAAAACAAGACTTTAAAACGCAATTCATATTATTTTACATATCGCATAGTGGTTTTGTAAAAAATAACTATATAATTCAGGTGCGGGTTTTAGCCAGGTCAAGCAAACCGTTCAGGGTGACAGTATGATTCAAGCCCACCCAGTTTCCCAGTTGGCCTAATGTAACCTAATCTAATTAATTGAACACAGAACGTTACCGTGCTAAGTGACTGTGTCAGTCTCTATTATCTTTGGAAACTTAGTGGCTAATCCCAGAAGCTAGTCATTTTGCATGTTCATGTACAGTATGTGGTTAGAGTGTTGAACTAGTAACCGAAAGGTTGCAAGATCGAATCCCCAAGCTGACAAGGTAAAAACCTGTAGTTCTGCCCCTGAACAAGGCAGTTAACCCACTGTTCCTAGGCCGTCATTGAAAACAAGAATTTGCCTAGTTACATAAAGGTTAAAAAAAAAGAAGATTCTCATGCATTTAGATTAATGCAAAATGTTTTGGACACTGATTACCACCAACGATGAAACAGCCTACAGGGATGAGGTGAGAGTTCTGGATGGGTGGTGCCAGGAAAATAATCTCTCCCTCAATGTCAACTAAAGGAAGTAGCTGATAATGGACTACAGGAGACAGCAGAGAAAGCACGCGCCACATCCACATCGACAGGACCGCAGTAGAGAGGGTCAAAAGCTTCAAGTTTCTCAGTGTGCACATCATCGACACCCTGAAATGGTCCCTTCACACAGACCGTGTGGTGAAGGCGGCGCAACAATGCCTCTTCAACCTCGGGAGGCTGAAGAAATTCGAGTTGGCCCCCCGAGACCCTCACGGATTTCTACAAATGCACCATTGAGAGCATCCTGTCGGACTGTATCACCGCCTGGTATGGCAATTACACCGTCCGCTACCGTAGGGCTCTCCAGAGGGTGGTCAGCGTAACGCATCACCCAGAGTAACAAGAAGGCCAAGAAGATCACCAATGGCCGAGCCACAGCCTGTTCAGCCCGCTACCATCTAGAAAGGTGAAGACATTACAGGTGCATCAAAGCTGGGCCCGAGAAACAACTTCTATCTCCAGGCCATCAGACTGTTAAACAGTCACCACTAGCCAGCCTCCACCCAGTACCCTGCCCAGAACCGTAATCATCGCTGACTCTGTTATAAAGGAGTAATAAAGACCAGGTTTATTCATTTGTTGGAATAAAAATGTTTTACTTAAAAAAAATAAGAAAATTGATATATCAGGCACGCAGCACCCGTACTTCCTGCGGCTATGCTCTCTGACAGAGGAGTTATGGTGCCTTGGGGAAAGAAATGTAATGGATGGATGACTGGAGAAAATGACCTTACAAAAGGATGTTGCGACTGAAGTAAACTGAGAAAAAGCTGTATTTTCAAGGAGGATGTCTTAAAATGCCTGCTATACATACACAAATGACAGGCATGCTCTCCCACATTAGACATTTTGTGAACCCTTCTCCCTTGCAAAGTACTTGTACTGTGAGTAAGGTGACAAAAGAAGTGACAGATTGATAAATCACGTCTTCCTTTTTCTCCTATGTATTATATATTTACTAAATCCAAACTCAGTCACAGGTAGGGGGAGGAAAACCAAGGCCTTGTAAAAAATATTGACAAGATCATTTAAATAGGAAGAACGCTGGAACAAGCATCTGCCCTTCAATTTGCCACAGATGACAATTACTCACTGAACTGTGTTGTGTATGTGCGTGTGCATGGGTGGACCCCAAAAAGGGAGACATACTCCGTGTATGATTGGGGTGCCACCCAGTGGCTGAGAAAGCTCTCACTTTCAATCTCTCTCTACAATGGGCGAAATCCTCATAGCCCGGGGTTATTATTCAACAATGACATTTCTCAGCCAATCAATATCTCATCATTGGAGTCGACACAGCCAGAGGGGTATACTACGAAGCAAGCTAGATCTAATCAGGGTTTTCTAACCCTAGCCAGCTTCAGTTGGCTTCCCATTCCAGCTCAGGCTTCATTTGTACTATGTTGGCGGATTTTGCATGTCAACCTGCCGCTAACTCTAGCAGGTTTGTAGCTGCGCGTGGATGTTGCACGTGGTTAGTCGAATGCTAGTTAATTTGTCCCGGAATTAAAATAAAATAAAAGTTCTTAAATTCAGCAGGCTATTGTGTGAAATAATTAAAAAAGTGCCGTATTTAAGTTATTACTTTGGTGTGGTTATCAATGCACAGCACATTTTTTCACCCCCATTGATCAAATAATTGTATTAATACTACCATTTTAATGTGCATGGAGTAAATGTGTAATGTGATAGTATTTTAACACCCCAAAACACATTTGATTAATAAAATATTTAAATCAGTGGTCTTCCTCAAATGAAGTGGATGATTACGCAACCTTTGCAAGAGTGTGGCATATTGTAACCACTGGGACGCACAGCAGTGGGAGAGCGGGAGATCCCAGCTCAATGCAATCCCAGTTCAAAAATATCTTCTGTTGAATCTGACAATTCATCTTGATGGTTGTACAGTCGTCTCAAATAAAACTGTGAAGGACCTCGGCGTTACTCTGGACCCTGATCTCTCTTTTGGCGAATATATCAAGACTGTTTCAAGGACAGCTTTTTTCCATCTACGTAACATTGCACAAATCAGAAACTTTGTCCAAAAATGTGAAAAATTAATCCACGCTTATAGGTTAAATAGACTAAATAGACTTCAGTTAGTGCTAAACACGGCTGCTAGAATCTTGACTAGAACCCAAAAATGTGATCATATTACTCCCGTGCTAGCCTGTCTACACTGGCTTCCTGTTAAGGCAAGGCCTGATGTCAAGGTTTTACTGCTAACCTACAAAGCATTACATGGGCTTGCACCCACCTATCTTTCCGATTTGGTCCTGCCATACATACCTACAAGTACTCTACGGTCACAAGACGCAGGCCTCCTTACTGTCCCTAGAATTTTTAAGCAAGCAGCTGGAGGCAGGGCTTTCTCCTAAAGAGCTCCATTTTTATGGAATGGTCTGCCTATCCATGTGAGAGACGCAGACTCTGTCTCAACCTTTAAGTCTTTATTGAAGACTCATCTCTTCAGTAGGTCCTATGATTGAGTGTAGTCTAGTCCAGGAGTATGAAGGTGAACGGAAAGGCTCTGGAGCAACGAACCGCCCTTGCTGTCTCTGCCTGGCCGGTTCCCTTCTTTCCACTGGGATTCTCTGCCTCTAACCCTATTACAGGGGCTGAGTCACTGGCTTACTGGTGCTCTTCCATGCCGTCCCTAGGAGGGGTGCGTCACTTGAGTGGGTTGAGTCACTGACGTGATCTTTCTGTTCGGGTTGGCACCCCCCTCGGGTTGTGTCGTGGCGGCGCTCTTTGTGGGCTATACTCGGCCTTGTCTCAGGATGGTAGTTTGGTGGTTGAAGATATCCCTCTAGTGGTGTGGGGGCTGTGCTTTGGCAAAGTGGGTGGGGTTATATCGTATCGTCGGACGGGGCCACAGTGTCTCCCGACCCCTCCTGTATTTATGCTGCAGTAGTTGGTGTGTCGGGGGGCTAGGGTCAGTTTGTTATATCTGGAGTATTTATCCTGTCTTGTCCTGTGTGAATTTAAGTATGTTCTCTCTAATTATCTTTCTCTCGGAAGACCTGAGCCCTAGGACCATGCCTCAGGACTACCTGGCCTGATGACTCCTTGCTGTCCCCAGTACACCAGGCCGTGCTGCTGCTCCTGTTTCAACTGTTCTGCCTGCGGCTATGGAACCCTGACCTGTTCACCGGACGTGCTACCTGTCCCAGACCTAATGCTTTCGACTCTCTAGAGACAGCAGGAGCGGTAGAGATACTCTCAATGATCGGCTATGAAAAGCCAGCTGACATTTACTCCTGAGGTGCTGACTTGTTGCACCCTCGACAACCACTGTGATTATTATTTGACCCTGCTGGTCATCTATGAGCATCTTGGCCATGTTCTGTTATAATCTCCACCCAGCACAGCCAGAAGAGGACTGGCCACCCCTCATAGCCTGTTCCTCTCTAGGTTTCTTCCCAGGTTCTGGCCTTTCTAGGGAGTTTTTCCTAGCCCCTGTGCTTCTACACCTGCATTGCTTGCTGTTTGGGGTTTTAGGCTGGGTTTCTATACAGCACTTTGTGACATCAGCTGATGTAAGAAGGGCTTCATAAATACATTTGATTGAATGGACGATAGTTGTATACTGCGGTTAACTTGAATTAACTTATGTTTTAAAGAACAGTTTTCTTTAGTATTTCTTAGAAGAGATACAACAGGAGGGAATCTGATTGAGGCTAATTGGTCTTCAACTCACGGCTCAAACACTTCATTCAAGATAAATGTAGTTGGCCCCGAGTTAAGATCTGACCTGTCCCAGATCAGGTTAAGGATTCGTTGCTAAGGAAATATTTACCTGGCTCCAAATAGGCCACTTTCGTGGTACCGGTTATCCCAAGTTGAACTCAGGAGTTAACCAAAGTTACCTGCTAACTCTTCAAACTACAACCATACTTTAGGGCTCTGACTATTGGTCCTAGAAAAAGTGAGCGTGTGCTGCCGACACACTCCAGTCAGTGTGTGGATGTTTTCCTGTACACGCAGAAATCAGTCGGTCCACAAACCGAAGCAAATAACTTTAATTAGGCTTGCCATTTGAGTCCAATTTGATGACCGCTGAAATTGGCTGTTTGAACGCCTATTTTTATATGTTTACATACCCTTTTTATTTGCAAGATTAACATATGACTGCATTGACTATGAACTGTTGTATGTTATAATTGCCCAGCCCAAATCAATAGCTCTTCCAGGTAAAACTACACATCAAGTGAAACACTGTCAAACTTTAGGCTGTTTAAGGTGGAAAAGGATGGTATGATAAGGACATGACTACTGGGTATGTAGGATATCAAATGTAAAAAATAAAACATGACATTCAAAAAATATTTAAACTCCCTCACCCCAATGTCTTGCAAATTGTGATCCAGTTATCCTCCAAAGTAACTGACAAGCCAGGCTTTATCGTAAGCAATAGAAAGGCAAAACAATGAAGGCAGTTTCAGACACCGACTGTATAACGCCAACAAGATGAGATCGCTTTGTGACAGCACTGCCAGTGAGCAGGAAGATAAAGGCAGTTTCAGACACCGACTGTATAACGCCAACGAGATGAGATAGCTTTGTGACAGCACTGCCAGTGAGCAGGAAGATAAAGACAGTTTCAGACACCGACTGTATAACGCCAACGAGATGAGATAGCTTTGTGACAGCACTGCCAGTGAGCAGGAAGATAAAGACAGAGTGAGAGAGAGCATTGAAGAGAAAGTTCAATTTACATTTCATTTCGACCCATTTATGAATATGGAAAAATGTAAATAGCTATTGAATGAATTATTGAACATTCTATTGTATATAGGCTATGGTACAGTATATACAGTGACACTACAGCCCCTTACAAACCAGAATTAAAAACATATTCAATTATATATATTTTACCCAACCAAGGCTACCCAACATTTTAAGGAGAAAATACATTGTTACATATTTAATGAATTCAGTTTTATTTTCTAACACTGATCACATTTGACAACCAACCAGGTGCCAGGTGTAAACAAGTAAGAATAGTTGTGGTTACATACAGTGCCTTCAGAAGGTATTCAGACTCCTTGACTTTTTCCACATTTTGTTACAGCCTTGTTCTAAAATGAAGAAAAAAAAAGATCCTCAATCTACATACAATACCCCAAAATGACAAACAAAAACAGGTTTAGAATTGTTTGCAAATGTAGTAAAAAAAATACCTTATTTACATAAACTATTCAGACCCTTTGCTCTGAGACTAGAAATTGAGTTCAGTTGCATCCCGTTTCCATTGATCATCCTTGAGATGTTTCTACAACTTGACTGATATCCACCAGTGGTAAATTCAATTGATTGGACATGATTTGGAAAGGCACACACCTGTCTATATAAGGTCTCATGTCAGAGCAAAAACAAAGCCATGAGGTCGAAGGAATTGTCCGTAGAGCTCCGAGACAGGATTGTGTCGAGGCACAGATCTGGGGAAGGGTACCAAAAACACAGTCGCCTAAATCATTCTTAAATAGAAGTTTGGAACCACCAAACACTCTTCCTAGAGCTGGCTGCTAGGCCAAACTGAGCAATCGGGGGAGAAGGGCCTTGGTCAGGGAGGTGACCAAGAACCTGATGGTCACTCAGAGCTCTAGAGTTCCTCTGTAGGGATGGGAGAATCTTACAGAAGGACAACCGTCACTGCAGCACTCCACCAATCAAGAATTTGTGGTGGAGTGTCCAGACGGAAGACACTCTCCAAACGGGCTGTCATGTGCCCTTTTTACTGTTTGCCAAAATGCACCTAAAGACACTCAAACCACGAGAAACAAGATTCTCTGGTCTGATGAAACCAAGACTGAACTCTTTGGCCTGAACGCCAAGCGTCACGTCTGGAGGAAACCTGGCACCATCACTACGGTGAAGCATGATGGTGGCAGCATAATGCTGTGGGGGTGTTTTTCAGCAGCAGGGACTGGGAGACTAGTCAGGATCGAGGCAAAGAGAACGGAGCAAAGTACTGGAGAGACCCTTGATGAAAACCTGCTCCAGAGTGCTCAGGACCTCACTGGGGCGAAGGTTTACCTTCCAACAGGACAACGACTACACACAAAGCCAAGACAACGCAGGAGTGGCTTCAGGACAAGTCTCTGAATGTCCATGAGTGTCCCAGCCAGAGCCCGGACTTGAACCTGACCGAACATCTCTGGAGACCTGAAAATAGCTGTGCAGCAACGCTCCCCATCCAACCTGACAGCGCTTGAGAGGATCTTCAGAGAAAAATGGGAAACACCCCAAATACAGGTGTGCCAAGCTTGTAGCTTCATACCCAAGAAGACTCAAGGCTGTAATTGTTGCCAAAGGTGCTTCAACAAAGTACGAGTAAAGGATCTGAATACTTATGTAAATGTGATATTTCAATTAATTCTAACTTAGTTTTTTATTAGAAAAAAAATCTAAACCTGTTTTTGCTTTGTATTGTATGTAGATAGATTTTTTTCCTCAATGTAATACATTTTAGAATAAGGCTATAACCTAACAAAACTTGGAAAAAGTCAAGGGGTCGGAAAACTTTGAAAGCACTGCATAAACAGAACATCGCCCTCAAGCAGAATTCTCACCCAAACACTTTTCACTTAAAGATTAATTCTGTATCTAGTCTCTCCTCCACAGCTTCTTTAGAAAACTATGCCAGAAGCAGTAAATTGTTATCCACACTCACACTCCAATGACAGAGAGAATGGGATTTTGATCAATTAAATTTCAGTCCATGCTCAATTGGAATCATTTGTATACAGAGATCCTGGCCAGAAGCCTGGCAGAAAAAAATGTATTACCTGCCTGAAAATACCTTTTGAAAGGAAATATTGAGAAATCTTGTGGCTGCTGCCAAGAAGCAATCTACTGCCAGACAGTGTTTCTCTAGTTTCTCTAGTTTCATTGTATTAATTCCGTCTTAACACAACGGTTGCTCTCCGCATTTCTCCACCTGGAACTTACAAACTCAACCATACAACACATACAGAAATCATGTCAGAATATTCAGTAGGCTACAGTTGAAGTCGAAAGTTTACACACACTTAGGTTTGAGTCATTAAAACTCGTTTTTCAACCACTCCACAAATTTCTTGTTAACAAACTATAGTTTTGGCAAGTCGGTTAGGACATCTACTTTGTGCATGACACAATTGTTGGAAAAATTACTTTGTGAATTATAAGTGAAATAATCTGTGTATCACAATTCCAGTGGGTCAGAAGATTACATACACTAAGTTGACCGTGCCTTTAAACAGCTTGGAAAATTCCAGAAAATGATGTCATGGCTTTAGAAGCTTCTGATAGGCTAATTGACATTTGAGTCAATTGGAGGTGTACCTGTGGATGTATTTCAAGGCCTACCTTCAAAATCAGTGCCTCTTTGCTTGACATCATGGGAAAATCAAAAGAAATCAGTCAAGACCTCAGAAAGAAAAAAATAATTGTAGACCACAAGTCTGGTTTATCTTTGGGAGCAATTTCCAAACGCCTGAAGGTACCACGTTCATCTGTACAAACAATAGTACGCACGCATGAACACCATGGGACCACGCAGCTGGCCTACCGCTCAGGAAGGAGACACGTTCTGTCTCCTAGAGATGAACGTACTTTGGTGCGAAAAGTGCAAATCAATCCCAGAACAGCAAAGGACCTTGTGAAGATGCTGGAGGAAACGGGTACAAAAGTATCTATATCCACAGTAAAACGAGTCCTATATCGACATAACCTGAAAGGCTGCTCAGCAAGGAAGAAGCCACTGCTCCAAAACTGCCATAAAAAAGGCAGACTACAGTTTGCAACTGCACATGGGGACAAAGATCGTACTTTTTGGAGAAATGTCCTCTGGTCTGATGAAACAAAAATACAACTGTTTGGCCATAATGATCATCGTTATGTTTGGAGGAAAAAAAGAGGGAGGCTTGCAAGCAGAAGAACACCATCCTAACCATGAAGCACGGGGGTGGCACCATCATGTTGTGGGGGTGCTTTGTTGCAGGAGGGACTGGTGCACTTCACAAAATAGATGACATCATGAGGTAGGAAAATTATGTGGATATATTGAAGCAACATCAAGACATCAGTCAGGAAGTTAAAGCTTGGTCGCAAATGGGTCTTCCAAATATACAATGACCTCAAGCATACTTCTAAAGTTGTTGCAAAATGGCTTAGGACAACAAAGTCAAGGTATTGGAGTGGCCATCAAAGCCCTGACCTCAATCCCCTAGAAAATGTGTGGGCAGAACTGAAAAAAGCGTGTGCGAGCAAGGAGGCCTACAAACCGGACTCAGTTACACCAGCTCTGTCAAGAGGAATGGGCCAAAATTCACCCAACTTATTGTGAGAAACTTGTGGAAGGCTACCCGAAACATTTGACCCAAGTTAAACAATTTAAAAGGCAATGCTACCAAATACTAATTGAGTGTATGTGAACTTCTGACCCACTGGAAATGTGATGGAAAAAAATAAATCACTACTATTATCCTGACGTTTCACATTCTTAAAATAAAGTGGTGATCCAAACTGACCTAAAACCATTTTTACTGGGATTAAATGTCAGGAATTGTGAAACTGAGTTTAAATGTATTTGGCTAAGGTGTATGTAATCTTCCAACTTCAACTGTATATGCTCACCCACACCTCTACAGAAACTATATTATTTAACCCTTAAGATAAAGGAAACCAGTGCAAAATCACATCTTTGAGGTTTTGCCAACACACCCAACTGAGTGTCCGTTTCTCCTCTGAGCCTGTGGATTCGGCACAGACAAGGATTGTTTTTCATTCCAAACCCAACTCTCTCCCTCCTTCTGATTCTTTCCCTTCTCTACCTCTCTCCCTGATTCTATCCCTCCTTTCTGTTCATTAGGCCCTCAGACAGTCTAGCCATCCATCCGCCACAGAATTGCTTTCTCTTTGACTGTGTGCAGACAATCACCCATTCCATTACTCTGGTGATATCATTTCTCCTCTCCATGCGAGCGCAGAATAGACTGAGATGGACAGTTCTCTTTTGATAAACAGAAAGACGGCTGATAATGAGAAACACCGCCAAGGTCATCTCTTAGAAAAGATGGTGGAGGAAAGAGGGGGGAACTTTGGAACTGGGAAAACGCTCATGGATGCAAGTTTTTTTCCCAGAGCAAATAACCCTGACCAGTACTTCTCTATATCAAAGCCAAGGCTCTAGATATAAGCACTGTTTAGATTTATTTTCAAATGGCAGTTGAACTGCAGGGCTGCTAGGTCATATAGTGGATCAAAGTCTCTGCAAGCACTGAGAACAGGAAGACTGATGATCATCCTGATTACAGAGAAGAGAAAAGGTAACCTGCAGAGGTTCTAATAACTGGTTATTTGGTATGTTATTCTGGTGTGCTTTGAGATGTTATTGAATCTGAAATACGCATGGAAATACACACATGCCAAGATTATGTTCAGAACAATATGCAATGTTGGTGTGGTGCTCATTTGAATTGTGGCAGTAGAAACTAATCTTAATTTAAATATAGTTGTGGAGTTTAATTATCAATCGTTCAGTGCATAGGTGTTGATGTCAATCCTTTCCTATCTGGTGGAATACCTTCCACAGATGTTACCTTGCATTTCTTTTAATGTGGCACCTGTGATGCCTATTTACTCATCCCCAGTCGGCTGATGTGGTGGTTATGTGCTCAGTGGTATTTCTCTGTGAAGCAATACGGCATTAATATCTCCATTTCATCCCAGAAGCTCAGGCAGCAGACACTGCTGAATTAGACTGTCACAGCAGCAAATGGAGAATGCAATATCAACACTCACTCACAGCTTGCTTGTCTTGCATGAGTGTCCTACAGCGTGACTGAAAGATAAGAGGGTGAGCGACAGAGGAAAAATGGAAGAGAGGCCACATTCTAGAATATATATAATTACTTTAATGATCACTCGGTGCCAATCGATAATCACAGGGGTGGTCTGTCGAAAGTCAAAGCACACTGCAACGTAAGCATCATCTTGCAAGTGAATACTCAAGAGTTCAGTAGGACATACAGTATATAATACACACATTTAATATGCATTTACAGCCTTATGCATAACATCAGTCTTACAAGGTTCCAGACCAGAAATGTACAATAACTTGGAATCCTACACATTACCGGTCAAGAACCTGCAGTCAAGATAGAGGGTTGTGAAAGCTGCCCAGGCCCACCCAGAAATACTGAACAAGAAGTCTTTCTTGTTGATCCATTGTTCAGAAAGTCTGGACTGAGGAGTATCAGTCTGGTGTTGGACAGATACTGAAAGTCCCATTTTAGTCAGTGGAGGTGGATGGGTGGTTCCATCAGTAAAGGCTGCTGAGGGGAGGACGGCTCATAATGCCTGGATCGGAGCAAATGGAATGGCATTAAACACATGGAAACCATGCGTTTGATGTATTTGAGACCATTCCCCTTAATAAGCTCCAGCCATTACCACAAGCCCCCCCCCCCCCCYCAATTAAGGTGCCACCAACCTCCTGTGAGTTCCATCTAGGTGAAGAGTATGGTTGAAGCCATGTTGCAGAGGCCTACTGTGGAGTCACTGGTGCTTGTGTTGGTGTCTCTTCTCCTGGTGTCTGTGTTTCGCCAGGTGCATCTGTCTGCAGTTCCGCCAGCATGTCAGTCAGCTTCATGCCCAACACTGGATCCCTGGTCTCTGACGCCACCTGCAGGTCAACAGGTAAAAGTGCAGCCATTCTGTTACAAACAGGACTCATGTTTGTAAGTGATTAGTATATACACTGTACAGTACCAGTCAAAAGTTGACAGTCCTACTCCTACTTCCTGGGTTTTTCTTTATTTCTACATTGTAGAATAATAGTTTAGACATCAAAACTATGAAATAGCACATGGAATCATGTAGTAACCAAAAACTATTTATATTTGAGATTCTTCAAAGTAGCCACCCTTTGCCTTGACAGATTTGAACACTCGTGGCATTCTTCAAGCTTCATGAGGTGCATTTCAATTAACAGGTGTGCCTTGTTAAAAGTTAATTTGTGGAATGTCTTTCCTTAATGCTTTTGAGCCAATCAGTTGTGTTGTGACAAGGAGTGGTGTTATACAGAAGATTTGGTAAAAGACCAAGTCCATATTATGGCAAGAAAAGCTCAAATAAGCAAAGAGAAGTGACAGTCCATCATTACTTTAAGACATGAAGGTCAGTCAATCTGTAAAATTTCAAGAACATTGAAAGTTTCTTCAAGTGCAGTCGCAAAAACCATCAAGCGCTATGATGAAACTGGCTCTCATGTGGACCGCCACAGGAAAGGAAGACCCAGAGTTACCTCTGCTGCAGAGGATACGTTCATTGGAGTTACCAGTCTCAGAAATTGCAGCCCAAATAAATGCTTCAAGTAACAGACGTCTCAACATCAACTGTTCAGAGACTGCGTGAATCAGGCCTTCATGGTCGAATTGCTGCAAAGAAACCACTACTAAAGGACACCAATAAGAAGAGACTTGCTTGGGCCAAGAAACACAAGTAATGGACATTAGACCAGTGGAAATCTGTCCTTAGGTCTGATGAGTCCAAATTTGAGATTTATGGTTCCAACTGCCATGTCTTTGTTTGACGCAGAGTAGGTGAACAGATTATCTATGCATGGGTGGCTCCCACCGTGAACCATTGAGGAGGATGTGTGATGGTGTGGGGGTGCTTTGCTGGTGACACTGTCAGGGATTTATTTAGAATTCAAGGCACACTTAACCAACATGACTACAACAGCATTCTGCAGCAATACGCCGTCCCATCTGGTTTGCGCTTAGTGGGACTATCATTTGTTTTTCAACAGGACAATGACCCAACACTTCCATACTGTGTAAGGGCTATTTGACCAAGAAGGAGAGTGATGGAGTGCTGCATCAGACAACCTGGCATTCACAATCACCCAACCTTAACCCAATTGAGATGGTTTGTGATGAGTTCAACCACAGAGTGAAAGAAAAGCAGCCAACAAGTGTTTAGCATATGTGGGAACTTCTTCAATACTTTTGGAAAAGCATTCCAGGTGAAGCTGGTTGAGAGAATGCCAAGCGTGTACACCGCTGCCATCAAGGCAAAGGGTGGCTACTTTGAAGAATCTCAAATACATTGATTTGTTTAACACTTTTTTTTGGTTACTACATGATTCCATGTGTGTTATTTCATAGTTTTGATGTCTTCACTATTATTCGACAATGTAGAAAATAGTAAAAAAATTAAGAAATACCCTTGAACGAGTAGGTGTTTCCAAACTTTTGACTGTTACTGTATATGCAAAAGTTTTTGGACAACACTTCAAATTAGTAGATTTGACTATTTCAGCCACACCTGTTGCTGTATAAAATTGAGCACCAGCCATGCAATCTCCATAGACAAACATTGGCAGTAGAATGGCCTTACTGAAGAGCTCAGTGACTTTCAACGTGGCACCGTCATAGAACATCACCTTTCCAACAAGTTAGTTCGTCACATTTCTGCCCTGCTAGAGCTGCCACGGTCAACTGTAAGTGCGGTTATTGTGAAGTGGAAACGTCTAGGAACAACAACGGCTCAGCTGCGAAGTGGTAGGCCACACAAGCTCATGGAACAGGGCCGCCGAGTGCTGAAGCGCGTAAAAATCGTCTGTCCTCAGTTGCAACACTCCCTACCGAGTTCCAAACTGTCTCTGGAAACAACATCAGCACAACTGTTAGTTGGGAACTTAATGAAATGGGTTTCCATGGCCGAGCAGCCACACACAAGCCTAAGATCACCATGGGCAATGCCAAGTGTCAGCTGGAGTGGTGTAAAGCTCACCGCCATTGGACTCTGAAGCAGTGGAAACGTGTTCTCTGGAGTGATGAATCACGCCTCACCATCTGGCAGACCGACGGACGAATACGGGTTTGGTGGATGCCAGGAGAATGCTACCTGCCCCAATGCATAGTACCAACTGTACTGGGGCTGTTTTTCATGGTTCGGGCTAGGCCCCTTAGTTCCAGTGAAGGGAAATGTTAACGCTACAGCATACAATGACATTCTAGATGATTCTGTGCTTTCAACTTTGTGGCTACAGTTTGGGGAAGGCCCTATCCTGTTTCAGCATGACAATGTCCCGGTGTACAAAGCGAGATCCATACAGAATTGGTTTGTCGAGATCGGTGTGGAAGAACTTGACTGGACAGCAGAGCCCTGACCTCAATCCCACCCAACACTTTTGGGATGAATTGGAACACCGACTGTGAGCCAGGCCTAATCGCCCAACATCAGAGCCCAACCTCACTAATGCTCTTGTAGCTGAATGGAAGCAAGTCCCCGCAGCAATGTTCCAACATCTAGTGGAAAGCATTTAATACTCCATATTACTGCCCATGATTTTGGAATGAGATGTTCGACGAGTAGGTGTCCACATACTTTGGGTCATGTAGTATGTCTGTTTAGAGTATTTGGAAAACAGGCAGCCAGCATTAAAATGATTGAGTTGTATCATTTGAACAGTCTACTCACCGCAGGTCCACCCCTCCTCCTTAATACTAAGCCCTCAGCAAGGAGAGCTTTCCCAGTCTCCTCAAACAGGGACTGTTTCTCCAGCTCTCCCCAACTCTCTAACTCTGTATACTTCTCCACAAACCTACACAAAGGAAGAAAAAAAACAGGATTCCTCATACAATGCTGTATCCTAAAACTTGACGAACCTATGATCAATGTGATATATTGCCCATACCTTTGGCATGTTGAAACAAAGTTGGATTTAGTGAGATCAAAAGCTCTGGGCCCTGTTCCATACACCTCATAGAATTTCCTGGAACAGAGACCGATGCTGATCAACACATTCCTAACAGCTGTGAATGGCAGTAAAAAGCTTAAGGCAACCCGTTTAATTAGCTTACGCTCTGATTTCATCCTCTCTGTAGAAGATGTCAGGCACAGCCTCTTCTTTCTTCCCATAGATCTTGGCCACTGGTCTGACATAAAGTGGGTCTTTCTTGGGTGGAAAGGCCTTGTATACATCATACCAAATGGGCTTGTCAGACTGTTTGACAACTCCAGAACGCATAAGATCTCTGACTCTGAAAATGAAACCAGTGAGTCACAAGCAAAAATGTAAACAATGGAGCAAATGCATTCTCAATTTCACATGCAACGAGCTAGACTACCTAGCTAACGTTAGAATGTATATTATGCGGAACCATAGCCTTGATAGCATTGACTACCAGCTCCAACATCAAATAAAATTGTATCTAGCTAACCTTAGCTAGACAACTCTAAAGGGTAAAAAAAAAAACTAGATAGAATCCTCCAGTAACCTTGAATGACAGAAATTAAGCTGGCTAACGTTAGCTAGCTAGCAACACGACATTTTGACCTACCGCGTGAACACTGTTCCGAATTTTTCAAGTCGACTTCCAGCCATAATGGACTTGAATTTAACTACACTATGCGCGTAAAATGCAGCTATGTAATTATCCAGTAAACTCAAAGATCATAGTTAGCAAACACCAACTACAGGGCCTCTTTTCACGAGCATGGACGACCACCACTTCCGCAAGTTACTTCTGCAGGGATAATCTGCCCCGAAAGCGCATTGTAAAAACAGGGGGTGCGTTCCAGATCATCTACATTTTAAGCGCTGCAGGCACGGATATTCTTCTTCTATAATATCATGGCGGTCAGCAAACAATCATGTAAGTGCATGCCGCCACCTACTATGCTGGAATGTACGCTCAATCATGATCTGCTCAAATCTGAACTACCATGAAAATTAAATAAAAAACATAGAAATTCCTACTAACTTCTACCAGAAACACCAGCCCTGACATTAGGTCCACTTACTACAGGAGCAGCCATGGAAGCTCCATCATTCCACACTGTAGTTACACCAATCTGTCTTACAGCCTCTGCATACGATACATCATGACTAATTAAATATCTCTGAGCCTCTCTAGCCTCTCTCTCTGCACCTAACATCCACCACATGCTGCACTATGTTACCCCCACAATTACAACACTTCACCTTCACATTGCTCCCACATTCACCTTAATCATGTTCCTCTCCACACTTGGCATATATTTTCCTTCCTTTACATTGAACAGCTACATGTTCCATTCTTTGGCATTTAAAACACTTCAATGGGGATGGGACCAATTCTCTGACATTGCAACTAAGGAATCCTATCTGTACTTTCCCAGGCAGAAACTCCTCAAACCTCAGCATCACTGTTAGGCTTTTACTTCTTTGACCTTCTTGCGGTCACTGATACTCTGAACCAGAGGCTTGCAAGAAGGCATCAACTACAATGATTATGTAATATTATTTTTATTCAAATTAATATTCACAATGAGTAAAACACATTCGGATTACAAGCATATTCCCATGATGTATAATTCAGATTCAACAATCCCACATTCTGTTATATTGTACAAACACTACATATACTTATCACCTATGCATCTATAATCTATCTTTAATATCATGACGTGAATGTAAATGTTATAATCATCTCTTTGAAATATACTTACAGTGCTTTAAAAAATAAAGTGAAAACAGTGAAATGGGGTACTTTTTCAAGCAGTGGGCCAAAGGATGGCTAGCTGGTTTGTTTGGGACCACCAACAGCTACAAACATGTTCCAAAGTGACAATCCTAATCTATCAACAAAAACAAAAACAGGGCATCACAAGCATAGAGGAAAATGCATGCTATGTGTAGATCTTTCTCCATCCCGATCACCTCACTTTTGAAACTGGGCTCCAAAAATGTCCTCATGGTACCTCTTCTGAATCTTCAAATAAAGAAACAAACATACAAACCATAAAAACATTGTAAAACAATGTCCACTTACTACAGTATTGGAACTAGATTAAAAGGATACATGCCATTCACATTAGTTTTCATATTAGTGATTGAGAGGAAAGGTGAACCAACCTTTAGTTGGGCCAGGTATTCTCCTGCCTGTGTGAGGGTAATGCCAAGCTGGCTGCTCAGAATCTCCTGTACTGCTAGAGTAACTCCCTGGGCCATGTTCACACCCCCGCACACGTAGAAGTGACCCTCCTTCTGGTGCAACACACTCAGTACCTCCCCTGCCATCTTCTCCCTCAGGACATCCTGAACATAGATCTGCTGACACACAGAGGTCAAAGGTTAGGAATAGGAGGCACAGTACAGGGAGATAGGAAAAATGCTACGCTTCAACCTTCACTTGAATCTCAAGCCAATCAGATTCAATCAAGCTTTTCAAGTGCTCACTCAGTACATTATTTCTTTCCAAATGACAATGCAACAGTACCTTTGGGTGACCTGGCTGGCGGGAATATGTGGTTGTAACACTCTTCAGGACCCCTTGTCTTCTCATCTCCAGTGTCTCCTCTTTGTATAAATGGTCTGTCTCCAAACTCTGGCAGCCAAACACCAGGCTCATAGGACTTCCAGAGAACCCTGCCAAGACAAAACCATAGCCCTTAAGGTCAGAGATTTTGTATCAACAGACACACAAACAGACATACAGACACACACACACACTACCTGGGTGTTTCATGTCATGTAGCCGTTGTTGCCAGAAGCTTCGGAAGGGCGCAATGCCACTGCCAGCCCCCACCAGAATGACTGGAGTGCTGGGCTCTGCTGGGAGGTGGAACCCACCTGAACTGTAAACAATAACACAATCAGTTAGCTTCACTTGAAATAATAATCTCAATCAATTATACTGGGGATAGGCTACAACTAAGCATTTGGTACAATTGGAGAATGTACCAGCCTACTGACATACAGTATGCTACAGTACGTTCTATACCTGTAGATGAAACATAGTACCAGGTCTCCTTTCTTAATGGTATCCAGCCAGGTGCTGCAGACCCCGTGGTGAAGAGGACCCTGTCCATCTATCGGTAGTACAGAAAAATACAGTACAGTTACTTTCACAGCCAAGAGATAGCAGTTCAAATTCCTTTCAAAGCATTTGATAACTGATGTATTGTAATTTCTAAGTTGAGTCGCCCTGTCCTGTACCTTGGATAAGAATGTTTGCTAAGTGACCAAAATGTAAAATCTACCTTGTGTGTGATAGTTGAGCACTGTCAGAGTGAGATGTAGCTCATTGGGGTGGAGCTGAGGGGAGGAGCTGATGGAGTAGAGGCGGGGCTTGAGCAGGGGCAGCTCGCTGAGGAGGAAGGCTGCAGAGGGTTCTAAAGACGGGAACTCCTCCAGGACTTCCAGGAAGTTGGGAACACGGAACATCTTCCAGGTCGTGTACTCCTGAGAGTCCTGACGGCAAATTAAGACAGAAGCTAAATAACGAGAAAAATATCTGTTTATATTATTTTTTGGAAAGTGCATGGTTATATGTATGAAACATAGTATTTTCTTCAATTCTATACAATTCCAAAGGGTGGTAGGTTAAAGGCTTTTCTTTCATGATTTATCTCATTTTTATTTCAAGAGACAATAATGAACACTACAGTAGTCCTTGAGACAAACAGAAGTTACCTTTGCCAAGGTCAGCAGACGCTGGCAGTGCCCCTCCTGTCTTGCCAGCTGAGAGAGCTTGTGGAGGAGGTTCTGACAGGGGGGCGTGGTCACATCCAGGAAGTAGGTGAGCGCCTGAGACAAAGGGCATGCTGGGATGCGTCTGACAGTCTGCCAGTTTTTCTCATCATCTGTTGGGAAATAGAAATGCAGAGTCATTTTAACAGTGTCCATTTTTTGAAGATGATGTCTTCCTAAAAAAGCAAAACTGATTTTACCGTGGTTACCTCAATCAGCACCATTATTACTGAATAGTGTTTTACCAAGGCAGGAGTCAGAGCGGTATTCCAGTCGTAGGCACTGGTTGGTTGCGGGTGTATGGGGAAGGAACTTTAGGATTCCAGCCACCAGTTGAGGGAGATTCCCTGGGAAAACACCAACATGGTCTCCTGGAGCAAAGTTCATGACCTCTGCACTTGTCTCCCTCTCCAGCTCCACCAGAATGGTGGACCGGCTAGAAACAAGAATGACAATGCTTAATTAAACCCTGTCAAAATTGAGTCCTGTCAAAAATGTTAAAAGTATTGCAACAATAACAATGCTAGTGGGTAAAAAAAATTGTGTGGCAGATGACAAGAAATTAACCTTGAATGGGGGCTCTGTAGATTCTGTCTCCTCTTCAGTTTCATGGGGAAGACAGTTTTAGAGTGAATGGCTGAAAGTGCTGCGAAAGAGAGGACAGTGAAAATCATCACGTACAACTGGCTGACTGAAATACAAGATTAGTTTATAATGCTTTATAGTGCTACACCAGTCCCTTGTCAAATGTCCATCCCCTGGCACAGGTGTAGTACCTGTGATGTGGTCCTGGGAGCAGCTCTCCAGTGCTACGCGGTATCTCAGAGGGTCCCAGGCCTCGCAGAGTCGCTCTGCCCCAGGGAGCTGCAGACTCAGCTGTCCCTGGATGTTGAACTCCTTATAGGCATCCTGGAAGCAGAGAAAGCGTGCTTAGGCTCAATTATTAAATACACTATGTAGATCAATATGATATGCAAATGCTTATGAGATTAAAGATCATAACAGGTCTTTTTTGTAATGTTACTTGAGCATATAGTTCACACACCAGGAGTATGTTAATATGTATATTATAAAATACACTGCAAAAATGATTGTCAACACGTAGCTAAGATCCACTTTTAAGCCAGAGAGCCATCCTTCCTTGTCTGCCTACCTTGAGAGCGGTGAGAGCCCAGGCAGAGAAGGCCTCCTCCTGTCCGTTCAGTTCATCCCCCTCTCCAGTGGGCGTCACCCGCTCTGCCCCCAGCTCCTCCAGCTTGGCATCCACGGCATGGGCGAACGCACAGAACTGTGGGTACATCCTCGAGCCCAGTCCAAACACACAGTACCTGGGGGAGGAGAGGGGAGATATGACCAGTTTCAAAACCAAAGAGAGGCGACAGAGACTGTAGTCAAGCCGCCACTTCATCAAATTAGTACATCTTAAAGACATGTACATCACAGGAGGTTGGTAGCACCTAATTGGGGAGGACGGGCTTGTGGTAATGGCTGGAGCAGAATCAGTGGAATGGTATGAAATACATGGTTTCCATGTGTTTGATGCCATTCCATTCGCGCCGTTCCAGACAATATTATGAGCTCCCCTCAGCAACCTCCAATAATGTACATGTACAGCACAGTACGGAGAGGGCAATGCAGAGAGAAATGCTTGAGATACTACTTACCTTAACTTGTTCCTGAGATACTGCAAGGAGAAAAGCTGCTTCTTGAAACTCTAGAGAAATAAATATTAACATGTGGTGAATATTTAGACATTACATTTTATAAATGTGGGGGAAAATATTATTGTTAATATCTTCAAAATACAGAAACACACCTCTCCATTTCCAGGGGAGTCTCCATTCCCAAAGGTGCTTGTTACCACAACCAGAAGGCTCTCCTGTTCCATGTCACTGAAGTTATAGTCCTCCATACAGAGCAACTTTGAAGATATACAGAGCAACTTTAGTTAACTTTGTAAAATTTCTGTGAAATTCTGTATTTTGAGGACAGTAGTGACTTAAGATATCAACAGATTTTCCATTGTACAAGCACATCTACTAGCTAGCTAACTCCCCATTGCTTGTTCTGTAAATGAACTCTAAATGAGCTCAATATAGTCCTCACATACATTTAGGTTCCAATTAAACTAGAGTTTTACATTGATTCACAGTGCTTAACACACACAAATGCCCTGAAGCATATTAGCCTGAGGCAGTAGGCACCCTATCCTCCTTCATAGAGATGAGATGGATCTCCTACCCTGCAGTTGAAGGCACAGTTTAGCATGGAGTTCAGTCTCTGGGCCAATGTCTGTGATTTCCCTGTTTCAGTAGCGTACAGGACAGTGCAACGCACCCTGTTAGCCAGCACTCTGCTCATAAGGGTTGAAGAAAAGAGCGCCGCCCTACAGGAGGGAACCAGCCATGAATGATAATACTTTGTAATGCATTATGAGCATGGTTTAGCTCAACCTCAACCATTATGTGCATTTATAGCTATGTCAATAATATGATTAGGACTGCATTCTAATTTATAACGCATCATGACTGTGTTCATAAAGCATTAAAGATATGGGTGTCATAGTCCATGTAAGATTACCTGGCCACCGCTTTGAAGCTGATCTGTTGCTTCCTCAGGCACTTCTCCCCATTTCTCCAGACATGGGTCGTCCAGGGGTCAGGCTTCAAACAACAACAACAACAACAGTTACAGATGATCATTCAGCAACTGCCCTGTTGCCCTGGTGGAGCTTAACCAGTTGAATGACATAACCTATATACTATGCACAGTACAAGATGGTGTCTCAGTATCTACCTGGTAGTAGAAGAAGGGAGAGAGGATGTAGTTGACCATCTCCTGGTGGAAGACGGGGGTGAGGGAGCCAGACATGGGAGGAACCAGCCAGGCCCAGTCTGCAGGGCAGCCGCCACGCAGCCGGAACTCTGTCTCCATGTGCTTCATAAAGGACTCGGCTGCAGAGTGGTGGTCTGTGATGGTCACCTTGTTCTTCTGCAGCGTACAGTAATGAGACAAAAGGAGTACATTTATCTCAAGGAAAACTCCAGTTGATGGCTGAACAGTTGTAGCATCCTCTGGCTAAATATTAGGGGATGGAAGTATCTTATTTTAAATTGTAGGTATTAAAAAAACTAATTATGTAACATAACAACAACAGCAACAACAACAACATAACTTGGGATATCTACTGGGAAAAACATGCCTTTGGATTGGTCCTGTATACATGAAAACCATAGGTTACCTGGAAACTGTATATGACTGCAACATTGATGGTCACCAAGGCCTGGTCCTTCCACAGTGAGGACAGCTTGTGTGTCTCCAGGCCCATCCTGCGACCAACTTCCTGTACGGACAGGAAGCCAAAACATCTACAATCATTGCATCATTATCAAGTCAGCCAGGGTTGTGTTGCAGAGGTATGAAACAAGAAAAAATAAATAAACAGAAAATTATGTTTTTGGTTATTCCAAACGAGGTTTCCTCCTCCATTTCAAAACATGCCCTACTCCTGCTGAGCACGACCCTGTGCTGTAGCCATGGTGAGTACCTGTGAAAGTGAGCCTTACCTCCAAGACGTTATAACGCTGATAGTCACAGAAATCCCTCACACCAATTTCAGTGCCCATGTACCAGCCATTAAAGGGACAGGCTGTGAATTCAAGTCCACCAATCTCCAGCAGCATGTTGGACACCGCAGGCACAGCATACCACTTCAGTCCAAGGTCTTGGAACCACTTATACCTAATGAGGAAAGATCAACACAATATATCTGATAATAATATATAAAAGAGCATGCCCAAAAACACCACCACTAGCATAGATGTGATTAGTTTCTATAGTGAATCATTCAGTCCTCAATGTGACACCTTTTTCATACAGAATGAGTTACGCACACACACAGTTGACGTGCTCACTCTACCAAAGGTGCTTGAAACACTTGACTCAACTCAGTATTGTGTCCAGTGAAACGAATGAAGGACCACTTTGGAGTGGTTAGACATTTAAATAAAAGAAAAGGCTACAGGTCATTGGACCCTCCTAGACCTGGCTTTGGGAAACGATTTGGATAAAGGAATGTGCTGCGTAGTTAACTTCTATAGAGCTCTTCACTCTCTCCTATTCAGCTCTGTTCCTCAAGAGCTCCAGACGGAGGACTTTAAAACCTTTTTTATAGTTCAAGCTCTTGAGCGACTGGGGGCAATGGTTGGATTTTACCCAGGCAGCTACATAAAACATTGATTTAATTAGATAACTCCTACTTAAAAACATCACCATGGCTATGGAGGCCTGATTATCTGAATACTATGTGTCTCTGATGAATCAAATCAATGGCAAATCTAGTATGTCACTCACTGAGGGTGTTCCATGGGAACCTCCAGGATCAGGTGTGGAGGGATTTCATAAAGGTCTGGGTCCTCCCCGTTGACCTGCAGGACTAGTGGCAATACATCGAAGAGGCCGTACTGAGGTTTCCATCCAAGCTGGATACAGATCTTTAAGAACACAGCACAAAAGTAACAGCAACTTTAAAAATGTATATTTTCAAACAAGCACATACAGTCTGTGAACCTGTTTGAATGCGTGTTATTGAAATAGCTGGGTGGATCCTGGTGGCTATAGCTACTTTATATAGTACCTCAGTGAATTCTACACTGGATGGGTCTCCCTGGATACTGCCATCAGGCATCTGGTAACCTGCATACTTCACCAACTGGCTGTTCCACACCCGGAAATCTTGCATGTCTCCCTTTCTCAGAGGGAAGACGGTAATCGCAGACCTGAAATAAATAAGACACAAGAAAGAATAAGATATGTAATAACAGACAAACTGAAATACTCATGGAAGGAGCTTGTGAAACTGGGCCATAACAGAGTGAATGTCCTACAGCAGGGTTCCCCAATAGGCGGCGCTTTGGCAATTTTATTTCCAGAGAAAAAAAATAACAAATTGCCTAATAATTTAGTTGTTGACATAAAATACTAAAATCTAGGAAATCAGCTCAAAGTGATTTTAATTTAAAAACATACGCAATATGCCTCTCCCCCGTATGGGGGGGGGGGGGGGGGGGGGKRGTTAGGAAGAGTCTAAGGGCCTGTGACTGACAGGGGCCCTAAAAAGGATTAGAACATTAGGTACATTTTTTTCAATATTAAATTATTAACCTATCATCATTAATATATTATTTTACTTACAATGTACTAATAAAAGTAACGGTTTCTTTTTCTTTTCTTGTTTTTGGCAAAAAGTAAACATCCAGAGAGCCTCTGTATTGCCCCCCCCCCCCCCCCTCCAAAACGAAAAGAAAGAAAAGAAAGACAGGAGAGAGAAAAGAAAGGGCGACAGTATGTCACCCAATTTTTCACAAAGGAAGGTGGGTGTAGTCCGTGAGTGGTGGAAATTAACCTGATAGCTTAGTCCATAGTGAAATAGGCTGTAGTGTTTACATTTCGCTCCTCTTTTAGCCAACATTTAATCAAGGCAGGCAAACGTTTAGCAAGCTATTCATAATAAATCAGTTGTCCCTCCCCCTGCCTGGTGCCAGGCCCAACAGATGCAGCTTCAGGCTCAGCAGCCTTGTCTCCCCATCCCCATATCCCTGAACCAGCCCTACTCCCAACTGAAGAAGGAGGTGAGCAGCATTGTGTTGAATGACATGTCAGTTGGCATAATTGCAGGTACTGCAATGCATTGAAACAGTAATGTGATTCTCCAGTCAGGAAAAATGGAAGAGATGCAGGCTCTTAGAGATGGATGGGAGTCTCTCCTGTCTGAGGCAACACTGATTGCTATGCAAATGGCTGTTGCACCTCAATTTAGCAAGGAACACAGCCGCCAGAGGAAAAGGAAGAGATTCCATGATGAGACCTCTCAAGAGACAGCTCAGGACAGTGCAGCAACGGTGTTTCAGAACACAGTGTTTTTTACTGCTATGGACAACATCATAAGTGAATTGGACACTAGGTTCCACACCACTGCAGAAATTGTAGAATACTTTTCTGCTGTTCTGAAAGTTGGGCAGATTAGTGAGGATAAAGTCCCTTCTGTGTGCCAACCACTGATCATGAAGTATTCCAGAGATCTTTCACCTGAGTTTCAAAATGAAGTAAGACACCTGAACACTGTATATGCTGCCACTTTCCCCCCTAACTTGTCCCCTCTTGGTCTCCTGAATGCAATTTGTAAGATGCAGCTGCAAAGCATTTTTGGAGAAGTGTGCATTGCTTTACATATATTTTGCACACTGCCTGTGACTGTTGCTGGTGACGCGAGAGCTTTCAGTAAGCTAAAACTGATAAAAAACTATTTGAGGTCCACTATGTCCCAGGACAGGCTTTGCAGTCTTGCCATGCTGTCCATTGAAAGTCAGTTAGCTAGAAAACTGGACTTCAAAGACTTGATCCGTGACTTTGCTAGCAAGAAGGCTCGGCGCTGGGCTCTTGGTGAGTAAGGCTGAGCAAGGGCCAGTGATAACTGTTAAATGTCATGGCTATGGATATTGGGTCACTACACACATGATGCCCACAGACTGAGAACAAGATATATCTCAAAGGAATGGCTGGATTGCCATAAAATTTGTTGTGCACAATCAAGACCAAGTGGAAGAAACCTATTGATTTAGTGACTACCTGACCTTTCCTCTAGCGCCACCTTCAGGCCATTTTCATTTCCATTTTGTTTTCCATTTCCACTTTTACAGCTGCTTATTTTCTAGTTGGTATGTATACTTAGTTAGAAAAATTGGCTGATGATTTTATTATTTTATTTGTTATATCATTCTATAGATGATAATGTTAATTTATTTTAATTGAAGAGGTTAATGTATATTTAAGTTATATTAATTTTAAGTTATTAATTAATGTTAAGAGAATTTTCCATTCAAGAATTTTACCATTAAAATTACATTTAGACTGTAAAAGATTTCTTATAGACGGGTGTTTCAGTTGTTTGGTCTTTTTGATTTATTTATTTTATTTCACTTTTATATAACCAGGTAGGCTAGTTGAGAACAAGTTCTCATTTATAACTGCAACCTGGCCAAGATAATGGTCTATCAATAATCAGATCAGTAGCATGAACAGGCCAACCAGATCAGTAACATCATTTGCATGACCATACCAACTTCATCCCCAGGCTGGATGGGCGAGATGCCCAAAACCCTGCCCCCCTCCCCTTTATGATGGAGCACATCACCTGAGGTATGCCTAATTTAATCTGGTTAGGTTCCAACACATTGTTTAGCAATCCCCATTTTAGAACAACAACATTGCATTCACACAGATCAATATGCAGTGTACAAACTATTTATAACTATGTTCCGGCCCCCAACCATCCCTTCAAGGAAAAATCAGCCTATAGCTGAATGTAATTGTGGATCCCTGACCTACAGTATTGTTCTCACGGAGTAAAGGGTTGAAGGTCCAAGTCAAGTGCAATAAATAACGCATGAGACAGGAGTATTAGTAGAATTACTTTTACATTGGTGCATTTACATTTTAGTATTTTAGCAGACGTTGTTATCCAGAGCGACTAACAGTTAGTGAGTGATTTACAGTTAGTGGGACAAATCTGTAGTTTACATTTGACACATTTCTAACTTCATACAGGGTTGATCCTTACTCAGTGTTTTATGCCCTCTGCCTCATTACCTCATACTTCTCTATCCTTTCCTGTTTCACAAAGAATGCTGCAGTAGTTAGGCTACCTCAGAAAGTAGGGCTGTTGGTCACCTAGGCCTAGATTCAATCTGTGTCGAAGCGTGATTTAAATCGAAAGGCAATCTTCCCGCATTCGCAGAGACTGCATTCACGTAAACACTGCATATGATCTCTCAATTGAAAATGACCTTATAGTTTCAATCGCGCTATAACGCAGATGTTTGGATTGAAACGAGTCCCTGCTCTTTGTCCCAACTCTTTGTTTACCTTATGCTTCCTCCATTTGTGGCAAACTGTAAGTGTTCGCACAGAGACTTGAACATATCCTGAGTAGTCTTGCACTTTCTGGCATCAAACACCTGCAGAACAAATCAAGAAACATGTTGGTGAGTATTGGTTAAGTGGGACACCTAGCAAAGCTTTATATGTGTACAATAACATAACAAAAAAGCAATGCCTGTGTGTTAGTGAGGAAGTATGTGATGATAAAAAATGTATTCAATGGGCGTGACGTCATTGTGGGCGTGGCATACCGTGTAATGACATGTCTCTAAAGTCATAATGGTAAGTAAAATGACATAGGCTTCTGAGATAAATAATGTTAAGCCTATAAAAAATTAAGAAAGGATATTCAGCTTTTCATTACAACATATTTTGTAAATGTAAATCAAAATGACTGTAAATTGTTATTTTACTACTCACCTTTTTAGAATATTTGCCTACTGCCAAACTGGGACACCCTGTTACTGTCAAACTGGGACACTCTAGGCCATTTTAAGGCAGTTTTTTTCCCCCGGGGGATTATGAAATACATGTTGTTTTCTTAACAGAAATACATTTTCTAAATAGGATCAAATGTTCAATTACATTTTCCTCAAATCTGCTATCATCTAGCTTGCAAGCAAAAGCTATCATTGCTGCATTTTACTTGGAAAGATATTACCTCACCAACATAAAAAATCCTAGCTAGCTATATTCATAACCATACAACTAATATGATGACTAAAAAAGTGTATTTTACTGACGCTGGTGAAAATAAAACAGTCATTAACATGTTTGAGGGGTGAGGTCTTAATGGTTTCATTCTACAAAATGTCCACTGGAGTGTAGTTTGAAGCTGGTGTACAAAACCGAAAGTAAAAGACAAAAAGAAGACAAAAAAAGAACTGGAAACATTACAATAGCGCACATAGAACAGATCTACCACTTCTTAGACTTGCTTTCAGGTAGAATGATGGATCTACAACTCACATTTCTATGTGAATTTGGTCGGGTTGCCCAAAAAGTTACATATTGCCACTTTAATGTTCCACAAAATTACATAAAGAATGTTTTAATACATTTCATTTGTAAGAATAATTGAAGTTTATTATAAAAATATAGAAATTTCTCATATACTCTAATTTATCTTTCTTTACAATAAAGAATGAAGTGTCCCACTTTGACTATCAAGGTGTCCCAATTTGCCAGTATCTACAGAAAAAATGTGGTCTCAGGACAATTTGTGTTTGAAGAAGAGCCATCCATCCTGTGTTATATTGTTTGGGTAGACTGGAATGAAAACAATGCCTTCTAATAATTTTTATTGAATATGTTATTAGTTATTGGTGGTTTTTAGATAAACTACTAATGCCATGTTTTAGTCCGCTGGAGAAAGCGAGCCGTGCTCGCTGGGCTATATCAGGCTGTAAGGGATGCAGTGGGACATTTGAAGCAGAGGTCTGAATAGTTGGATTGGAAACGTTCTTTGACAGTTTCTGATTACTGTTGCTGGGTTTTATAGTTTAGGTAACACCAGTTAATTTGAGCATTAAGTTAATGTATTCTAACATTATAATCTGTTTCCATTACGTGAAACAATGTCCAGTCATTAAAGTGGATTGCAGTTTGAGTTTGAGTTTATTTTATTTTTACAGTCACAGTGGACATTAATTAACGTTTCAGTTAAAAGTGCCGGTTTTAGCCAGAGGGCTAATTTTCAACTGCAGTCCCTGGGCAGGTTATTAAAAACAATTACAATAACAATACAGACAATCAATGAGCAGTGAGCACACGCAGAGCRACATAGAACAAGTAACACGTAGCACGCAAAAAGCAACTAAACAAAATACATAAAAGTGTTTCCACACTTTACCAGCTACAGACAACATGGAAAGCATACCAAGGTCTATACCATGGTCCAAACATACCAAGACAGTAGYGAAGARGGCACGACAAAACCTTTTCCCCCACAGGAGACTGAAGAGATWTGGCATGGGTMCTCAGATCCTCAAAAGGTTCAACAGCTGCACCATCGAGAGCATCCTGACGGYTGCATCATYGCCTGGTATGGCAACTGCTCGGCATCTAACCRTAAGGCTACATAGGATAGTGTGAACGGCCCAGTACATCACTGCGGCCAAGCTTCCTGCTATCCAGGACCTATATAATAGGCGGTGTCATAGGAAAGSCCATAAAATTGTCAGAGACTCCTGTCACCCAAGTTATAGACTTTTTTCTTTGCTACCGCACGRCAAGCGGTACCAGAGCGCCAAGTCTAGGACCAAAAGGCTCCTCAACAGCTTCTACCCCCAAGCCATAAGACTGCTGAACAAATTAATAAAATCGCCACCGAACAATTTACATTGACCCCCCCCCTTTTGTACCCTGCTGCTACTCGCTGTTTGTTTGTCATCTAAGCATAGTCACTTCACCCCCACCTACATGTACAGATTACCTCAACTAGCCTGTAACCCCGCACACTGACTCGGTACCGGTGCACCCTGTATATAGCCTCGTTATTGTTATTCCTGTTGTGTTACTATTTATTATTACTTTTCATTTTAGTTTACTTGGTAAAAATGTTGTTAACTCTTCTTGAACTGCACTGTCGGTTAAGGGCTTTTAAGTAAGCATTTCACGGTAAAGTCTACACTTGTTGTATTCGGCGCATGTGACAAATAAAGTTTGATTTGATTTGATTTGAAAGCGGTAATACACAGCTAAGGAAATTTTCACTAGTCTGATTGGCCTCTAGTCATGGGAAGCTCTCACAGAGAAAGCAGATTGACTAAAGGTGCTTTTCCTTAAGGGAACTATACAGTCACCTCTCATAGCAGACCTTGTAGATCTGCTGCCATAGGTTTGGGTTTTCTGTTTAACAAAAGTACTGAGTGGAGGGGGAGCCAGGCCATTTAGGATCTTGAATACAAGACATGCGTCGGTGTATTGCACAAGATTTTTCCAACTCAGGAGCTCATGCTTCCTGAGGATGCAACAGTGATGATGTCTAATTGGGCTTCCAATCAAGCACCCTGAGAGCCTGTTTGTAGACAGACTGAATGGGCTTGAATGTTGTACAGCAAGCTTGGGCCCAACTAGTCAAGCAGTATGTTAAGTGGTGGAGTATCATAGATTTGAAGTACAGTTTTGCTTCCTCTGTAGTCAAACAATTTCGTATATATCGGAAATTAGCTAGGTTGAATTTGGTTATTTGAGTTACCTTTTTCACCTGCTTTTTAAAAGAGAGGTTGGAGTCAAATATGATGCCAAGGTACTTAAAATCGGATACCAGCTGGAGCTTCTCCCCTGACACATAGACATCTGGCTCAGTGGCATCAGTTGCCCTCTTTGTGAGGAACATGCAGACTGGATTTTTAACATTGAGACGCGAACATGAGTCACTGAACCACTTTGTAACCTGGACCATTACAGTAGTGAGTTCTTGTGCAGCTTGTTGTTTGCTCTTTGCATGCACATACACTACCGTTCAAAAGTTTGGGGTCACTCAGAAATGTCCTTGTTTTCCATGAAAACATACATGATATGAGTTGCAAAATGAATAGGAAATATAGTCAAGATGTTGACAAGGTTCTAAATAATGATTTTTAATTGAAATAATAATTGTCCTTCAAACTTTGCTATCGTCAAAGAATCCTCCATTTGCAGCAATTACAGCATTGCAGACCTTTGGCATTCTAGTTGTCAATTTGTTGAGGTAATCTGAAGAGATTTCACCCCATGCTTCCTGAAGCACCTCCCACAAGTTGGATTCTGCTTGATGGGCACTTCTTACTTACCATATGGTCAAGTTGCTCCCACAACAGCTCAATAGGGTTGAGATCCGGTGATTGTGCTGGCCACTCCATTATAGACAGAATACCAGCTGACTGCTTCTTCCCTAAATAGTTCTTGCATAGTTTGGAGCTGTGCTTTGGGTCATTGTCCTGTTGTAGGAGGAAATTGGCTCCAATTAAGCGCCGTCCACAGGGTATGGCGTTGCAAAATGGAGTGATAGCCTTCCTTCTTCAAGATCCCTTTTACCCTGTGCAAATCTCCCACTTTACCACCACCAAAGCACCCCCAGACCATCACATTGCCTCCACCATGCTTGACAGATGGCGTCAAGCACTCCTCCAGCATCTTTTCATTTTTTCTGCGTCTCACGAATATTCTTCTTTGTGATCCAAACACCTCAAACTTAGATTTGTCTGTCCATAACACTTTTTTCCAGTCTTCCTCTGTCCAGTGTCTGTGTTCTTTTGCCCATCTTAATCTTTTCCTTTTATTGGCCAGTCTGAGATATGGCGTTTTCTTTGCAACTCTGCCTAGAAGGCCAGCATCCCGGAGTCGCCTCTTCACTGTTGACGTTGAGACTGGTGTTTTGCAGGTACTATTTAATGAAGCTGCCAGTTGAGGACTTGTGAGGCGTCTGTTTCTCAAACTAGACACTGTAATGTACTTGTCCTCTTGCTCAGTTGTGCACCGGGGCCTCCCACTCTCTTTTCTATTCTGGTTAGAGCCCGTTTGCGCTGTTCTGTGAAGGGAGTAGTACACAGCGTTGTACGAGATCTTCAGTTTCTTGGCAATTTCTCGCATGGAATAGCCTTCATTTCTCAGAACAAGAATAGACTGATGAGTTTCAGAAGAAAGTTATTTGTTTCTGGCCATTTTGAGCCTGTAATCGAACCCACAAATGCTGATGCTCCAGATACGCAACAAGTCTAAAGAAGGCCAGTTGTATTGCTTCTTTAATCAGTTTTCAGCTGTGCTAACATAATTGCAAAAGGGTTTTCTAATGATCAATTAGCCTTTTAAAATGATAAACTTGGATTAGCTAACACAACTTGCCATTGGAACACAAGCCTATGTAGATATTCCATTAAAAATCAGCCGTTTACAACTACAATAGTCATTTACAACATTAACAATGTCTACACTGTATTTCTGATCAATTTGATGTTATTTTAATGGAACGGTAGTGCAGTGTAGTGGAGTTCTTAAGCTATTTAGAATGGTATCATGTTGGGGGTTAAGACAATGGGATGATTCTGTAAGGTGTTCCAGAAAGCATATTTTCATAAAGTGTCCCACTTTACCAATACTCATCCTCATCATTCATTAGGCTAACCTACACATAGAACATTACACATATGCCCATGTGCATGCATGAAAAACACATACAAGAATATAATAGATACTGATATTGATTCCTAATAGATAATGAGAAACGGAAATGTATCTTCTGCCTTGTAGTATGTTTTCTTACTTGTAAATTGGACCACTGAATCCTGCCGATGCATCTTGGGGCGTTCCTCCATGCTTGTCGAGCACCAAACACTAATTCGTCCATAGTCAGCGAATAGGTTCCTGTGGAACCTATCTCCATAGCAACTTCCTCCAATCTGGCAAGGTGGTGTTCAATTTTGGAGCTATGCATTTGGGATTAAATTAGGGTATGTGTAAATTATTGAAAACAAACAAATCATAAAATAGAGGGAATTTACATTTTTCCCATTGCAAAACTTTTGTAAGGCCCACATAGATGCTTCATAAATGATCTATAAGCAAATTTGTACAATAGGCTATAAAGGTTAACTGGCTTAAATATTTTCCCATACTGTCATAATTTATGAAGGCTCTAAGAATACATTGTACAGAAAAGGCTTTATAAAGGCTCATAAATGAAGTACAGAAAATATAGGCTACAATCAATAAATGCCTAAAAGGCATTAAACAATATTGCAATTTTAAGCAACACTGTGTCTTTTACATATTCTGCACTTGGGGTGAACAATTTTGGAATAATAATAGTCATCGTCTTTAGAGAAGTATTACACTTAGGCCTATTACTTACATTTTGAAGGATTTGTAGTATTGGTTGATTAGGTCGATCGCCTGAGGTAGGATCTCAAGGGGAGTATCTTTGGGACAGCGCATTAGAGCCTTGGGAGTCATGACAGAACCTTCACAAACTTGTGATGTACATTGTTGGTTCTGCATATGAAATAAAATAAGACCGTTTAAATTAAAATGTATTGCTTTATTTTATAGTGTTCAATCTTTACTGAAATAGAAAACACTCAAATTGAGGCGCAGCTTCATAATTTGAGCAAAAAAGCCAAGCAAATAAGTTGCGGTATGGTACCACGCCACACACAAAGCATCATAAACTGTAAATGCACCTTAACTGCCTGGTGGTGCAGCATATCATTGAGACTTGAGCCATCCTTCACGTTACGCACAGGTATAGACAACGGACACCTGCTTGCTCTTGTTTCCCACTATGGGATGAACATAGAGGAGAAACGGGTTTAACATATGTCGCTTGCTTTTAGCACATTTTCTAATATTATTTCAGCTGTAATCTGAATTCGTACCTTCTTTGGTTTAGTCTGGAGAGCTATTTTGGTTTCATCATCTTGAAGCACCATCTCCATAATTGTAAAATAAATGCAGTTCATTATCATATATGGAAATGCCATTTATCTAAATAATTTAAACATTTGTAGCCTATTAGATCGAAATGTAAGTGCTTATAGGCTATTTTGCTTTGAGTAAAATCATTTTGAATTCCTTGGTAACAAACAAACATGAATATTTAGTTTAATTAAAAATGTTAAAGTTAAAATGTGCTCAATAGCCTTCAGTGTTGTGGCGTAAACTCTTTAAAACGATCGAATTCCAATTATATAATATCCCAGTATTTACTCTTACCTTGAGTTAGGTGAGACATGCATCAATTCCTCTCTGAAACCTTTCCTCCTGAGATTTTTCAATTTATACCTGCCTGTAGCGAAACATGGGCAGGCTTCTAGGAAAATTCCCTGGTTGTGTTCCAGGTAGGTATGCTAAAATTAATTACAATTAACATTTTTGTGGCCAACCGGTTTCAGTTGTTTGGTCTGCCAAGAATCAGATCAGTAGCATGACCAGGCCAACTAGACCAGTAACTACTGCAGTCCAGAGGTTTTCCAGGAGTGTGGAGTGCTATACGTGACATTATGGGAAACAAGACAGCTTCCTGCACTGTAAAGAATATTGTGCCCCCTTTACATAAAAAACGCAGGTTACTATTTGCATCAGCTCTTTAAGTAAATCCAACAAGGAGGATCTCTTAAGTATAATATATTTCGCTTTTAGTGTATTACAAACTCAAATATATTAAGTGCAAACAACTAACTGGATCTCAAAAATTCCTTTCATTCAACTTAATTTTATCAGGTTCTGTAATGCGTCTGTGTGTAGGCCACAATAACGGACCGCAATACAATAAACAATCACTCACAAACAAACATGGGGGAACAGAGGGTAAATAATGAACAAGTAATTGGGGAATTGAAACAAGGTGTGTAAGACAAGGACAAAACAAATGGAAAATGAAAAGTGGATCGGCGATGGTTAGAAGGCCGGTGACGTCGACCGCCAAACGCCGCCCGAACAAGGAGAGGGACCGACTTCGGAGGAAGTCGTGACAGGTTCAGATTTTTTTTTTGGGGGGGGGATCTTTTTAAGTTCTTCAAGTCCCAGAACTAATGTTATAAGTTTGATATGCTTAATGTAATCAGTTACATAACTAATATTGTAAGTTTAATTTGCTAAATTTACTCAGTATCGTAATTGAAAACATAATGTTAACTTTCACTGCTATGCGGATGACACACAGCTGTACATTTCAATGAAACATGGTGAAGCCCCAAAATTGCCCTCGCTAGAAGCCTGTGTTTCAGACATAAGGAAGTGGATGGCTGAAAACGTTCTACTTTTAAACTCGGACAAAACAGAGATGCTTGTTCTAGGTCCCAAGAAATAAAGAGATATTCTGTTAAATCTGCCCAATTATCTTGATGGTTGTAAAGTCGTCTCAAATAAAACTGTGAAGGACCTCGGCGTTACTCTGGACCCTGATCTCTCTTTTGACGAACATATCAAGACTGTTTCAAGGACAGCTTTGTTCCATCTACGTAACATTGCAAAAATCAGAAGTTTTCTGTCCAAAAATGATGCATGCTTTTGTTACTTCTAGGTTAGACTACTGCAATGCTCTACTTTCCGGCTACCCGGATAAAGCACTAAATAAACTTCAGTTAGTGCTAAATACAGCTGCTAGAATCCTGACTAGAACCAAGAAATTTGATCAAATTACTCCAGTGCTAGCTTCCCTACACTGGCTTCCTGTTAAGGCAAGGGCTGATTTCAAAGTTTTACTGTTAACCTATAAAGCGTTACATGGGCTTGCTCCTACCTATCTTTCCGAGTTGGTCCTGCCGTACATACCTACACGTACGCTACGGTCACAAGACGCAGGCCTCCTAATGTCCCTAGAATTTCTAAGCAAACAGCTGGAGGCAGGGCTTTCTCCTATAGATCTCCATTTTTTGGAATAGTCTGCCTACCCATGTGAGAGACGCAGACTCGGTCTCAACCTTTAAGTCTTTACTGAAGACTTATCTCTTCAGTAGGTCATATGATTGAGTGTAGTCTGGCCCAGGAGTGTGAAGGTGAACGGAAAGGCTCTGGAGCAACGAACCGCCCTTGCTGTCTCTGCCTGGCCGGTTCCCCTCTCTCCACTGGGATTCTCTGCCTCTAACCCTATTACAGGGGCTGAGTCACTGGCTTACTGGTGCTCTTTCATGCCGTCCCTAGGAGGGGTGCGTCACTTGAGTGGGTTGAGTTACTGAGGTGATCTCCTGTCTGGGTTGGCACCCCACCTTGGTTTGTGCTGTGGTGGAGATCTTTGTGGGCTATACTCGGCCTTGTCTCAGGATGGTAAGTTGGTGGTTGAAGATATCCCTCTAGTGGTGTGGGGGCTGTGCTTTGGCAAAGTGGGTGGGGTTATATCCTTCCTGTTTGGCCCTGTCCGGGGGTATCTTCGGATGGGGCCACAGTGTCCCTGACCCCTCCTGTCTCAGCCTCCAGTATTTATGCTGCAGTAGTTTATGTTTCGGGGGGCTAGGGTCAGTTGGTTATATCTGGAGTACTTCTCCTGTCTTATCCGGTGTCCTGTGTGAATTTAAGTATGCTCTCTCTAATTCTCTCTTTTTCTCTTTCTTTCTCTCGGAGGACCTGAGCCCTAGGACATGCGTCAGGACTACGGGCATGATGACTCCTTGCTGTCCCCAGTCCACCTGGCCTTGCTGCTGTTCCAGTTTCAACTGTTCTGCCTGCGGCTATGGAACCCTGACCTGTCCACCGGACGTGCTACTTGTCCCAGACCTGCTGTTTTCAACTCTCTAGAGACCGCAGGAGCGGTAGAGATACTCTCAATGATCGGCTATGAAAAGCCAACTGACATTTACTCCTGATTATTATTTCACCATGCTGGTCATTTATGAACATTTGAACATCTTGGCCATGTTCTGTTATAATCTCCACCCGGCACAGCCAGAAGAGGACTGGCCACCCCTCATAGCCTGGTTCCTCTCTAAAAGGTTTCTTCCTAGGTTTTGGCCTTTCTAGGGAGTTTTTCCTAGCCGCCGCGCTTCTACACCTGCATTGCTGTTTGGGTTTTTAGGCTGGGTTTCTGTACAGCACAGATATTAGCTGATGTACGAAGGGCTATATAAAATAAACTTGATTTGATTTGATTGATATTCTATGTTTTATCTATAAATGTTTTTGCTCAGTTACTCCTGGTACTCAGGTTAGTCAAATGTATTTAAATTGGGTTCCTACTACTCAAATAAATACTCACAACTATACTTAAAAAGCTGATGCAAATAGTTACCTCAAAACATATTATCATAAGGGAATATGCAAAAAAATAGTATTTCTATACAAGGCAATATGCAAAAAGAAACAGTGTTCAAATTCAAACTTCAACACCTTTATTTTGAATAAATGAAATGTTATAATTTCTTCAAACTTCAATCTCAAATTGCCCCTTAAACCCTACTCCTTAGGCATTTRTGGAGAGCTCATTATTGTGTCATCTGTAAGCATTCTGGGTATAACTACACCTTGCCCCCTTAGGTAAAGTTACATCCAGATMGCTTGAATCTGACTACACATWATTTCAGATCTTCACAACTGCATAAGGTTTAGGTGATAGTTTGGGATTAGCACTTTAACCTCACATCTTGTACAGTTTGGCAAGAATTCTCTGGTGGTCTGTGTGCCCCTTAACAACAAAGCGATATTTCAACAGAAACGTAAATTAACGATTTGTCTTAATAGACTTTACACAAAGCACAMWATGAATTATAGCTCAAATACAACCTCATTCAAACTGTTTTAGATTAATCAAAACATGGGTTTTCAAAACATACATTGCACATATTGTTACAAAATATGTGCAAAATTGTCCCTTAAACCTGACTCCATATGCACTAGTGAAGCCCGTATGGACATATGATTTTGACAGGTATAAGCATTCTGGGTATAACTCCACCTTGCCTCTTTAGGTAAAGTTACATCCAGATAGTTTGTACCTGACAAATAATCTCAGATATCCGCTAGTGCATATGGAGTTCATTTTTAAACAAAGCTGTGTTTTGAACAGGAATTGACAATGTCTCTTATGACTTCACCTGACAAAGAGCATTTTGTGAACTGTAGCTCCTATACCACCTAGCAAATAGCTTTTCAGTTTACTGAGGAGGGTTTAGACCACAGTTTGAGCGGCCCTTTGACAGTTCTCATAGATATCTTTAGATATCTCTGAAAACAAGTAACTTAATCTTTAGAGCTTCGACCCGTGGAGAGGTCCTGCGATCATCAAGTTCCAAGAATACTTTTTGGATCACCTCAAAGGTATATTTCAGTTCTTTGGGGTACCTTAGATTTTAGCCATAGATGAGGCCCATAAGCAAGGTACATGACTGTAACACTGTGAATACCAGCCAGGACCTCTGCTCCTTCGATGCAGATCCCATGCTCTATATTCCGGTGCAGATCCTTCACAGTGAACACCTTCATCACATGCTGAACGAGGTCCTCTCGAATCATGGTGTAGTCAGCATCCTGAGTGAAAAAAAGAAGAAACAACAGACTAGGCTACTAGATTGACTGTGCAACTTGAGAGGAGAGAGAGGGAAAGAAAGGAAGATACCGCATTTAGAGATAAATAAGGATACAAAAAGAAAAACCTTTACCTTGTATTCTGTGATAAGGTCTTCAACCCTCTCGCCGAGGTATATGATCAGGCCACGGATCACACTGTTTCTTCCTTCCTGGATGGTGTTGCACTGTAAGATGATTTTATACAAATAATTGCATTTAATACCGGAAACAAAATACATACAGTATAACCTATATACTATTGTAAAGGTGTTACTGTGCATACCCCGTACAGAACTTCAAGGATTGTCTGCATGTCTGCCTTTACAGCTCCTCCTTTTGTACTTAAACAAGTACAATAGTTTTGGGGTATATTCATCCAAATCAAATTTTATTGGTCACTTACACATGATTAGCAGATGTTATTGCGGGTGTAGTGAAATGCTTGCGCTTCTAGCTTGGACTGTCACGTTCGTCGTAGTGAGGAGACCAAGGCGCAGCGTGATGTGAATAAATTCTTCTTTAATAAAATGAAGAACACTTGAAGAACACTTGAAGAACACTTGAAGAACACTTGAAGAACACTTGAAGAACACTTGAAGAACACTTGAAGAACACTTGAAGGACACTTGAAGGACACTTGAAGGACACTTGAAGGACACTTGAAGGACACTTGAAGGACAAAACGACAAAACGACCATGGCGCTATAATAACTGAGTGCTGACATGCAACTACACATAGACAACTACCCACAATACCTAAGTGGAAAATGGCAACCTAAATAGGATCCCCAATCAGAGACAACGATAAACAGCTGCCTCTGATTGGGAACCAATTCAGGCCACCATAGACCTACAAACACCTAGACTTACAAAAAACCCATAGATCTACAAAAAACCTAGACAACACAGAACACGCATACTCACCCTCGTCACAACCTGACCAAAACCAAAATAATACAGAAAACATAGATAACTAAGGTCAGGGAGTGACACCGACAGTGCAGTAATATCTAACAAGTAATATCTAACAAATTACACAACATATACCAGTGGAGGCTCCTCAGAGAAGGAAGGAGAGGACCATCCTCCTCAGTGAAATTTCAAAGAAATAAAAATAGTGAAACATTAAAAACGTTATCCTTTTTAGATTAAAACTATACTAAATATATTAATATGTCACCAAATAATTTATTAAAATACACGGTTTCCAATGAAGGTCTATAGAAACTTCAATAGCACTCTCTGGGGTAGCACCATGGTGTAGCCGGAGGACAGCTAGCTTCTGTCCTCCTCTGGGTACTGTGAGCGAAATGACAAGATTATGTTATAATACTTTTATTGCATCAAATGGTTGTTTTATGCAACATAATAGAGGGTTCTTATAACTCTATTGTGTCTGTGTGAACTGAAAGTGTGCCTCTGGGAGATTTAACACTGACAGAAGATTTATGATGTCTTTGGGCAATACTGCATTCCAGAGCATGTGTAATGATTCTCGTTGGTGGAAGGAGAGGAGGACCAAAATGCAGCGTGGTAAGTGTTAGTCATATTTAATTAAAACTGAACACTACACAAAACAACAATGAGGAAAAACRAAAATGAAACAGTTCTGCCAGGAACCTACACTAAACAGAAAACAATCACCCACAACACACAATGGAAAACAGGCTACCTAAGTAAAGCTCCCAATCAGAGACAACGATAGACAGCTGCCTCTGATTGGGAACCACACCAGGCCAAACACAGAAATAGACAACCTAGACATACAAAATAGAATGCCCACCCACATCACCCTTGACCAAACAAACATAGAAACATACAAAGCAATCTATGGTCAGGGCGTGACAGTACCCCCCCCCCCCAAAGGTGCGGACTGCCGGCCGCAAAACCTGAACCTATAGGGGAGGGTCTGGGTGGGCTTCTGTCCTCGGTGGCGGCTCTGGCGCGGGACGGGATACCCACTCCACCATAGTCTTAGCCCACTTAGGTGGCGCCTTTGGACGGCGACCCTCGCCGCCGACCCCGGACTGGGAACCCTATCAGCGGGCCCGAATAGACGGAAGACTACGCGCAGCGCCGGAGTGAAGGGCGGCTCCTGACTGACGGGCGGCTCAGGCAGCTCCTGACTGATGGGCGGCTCCGGCAGCTCCTGACTGGAGGGAGACTCCGGCTGCTCCGGACAGGAGGGAGACTCCGGCTGCTCTGGACAGGAGGGAGACCCGGCTGCTCCGGACTAGAGGGCGTCGCTGGAGGCTCCGGAATAGAGGGCGTCGCTGGAGGCTCCGGACTAGCTTCCTTCGTTGGAGGCCTCATGCCATGGATCCTCACCGGAGGCTTCGCCATGGATCCTCACCGGAGGCTTCATGCCATGGATTCTCACAGGAGGCTTCGTGCCATGGATCATCACTGGAGGCTTCATGCCATGGATCCTTACTGGAGGCTTCGTGCCATGGATCATCACTGGAGGCTTCGTGCCATGGATCATCACTGGAGGCTTCGTGCCATGGATCATCACTGGAGGCCTTGGCATGGATCCTCACCGGAGCTTCGTGCCATGGATCCTCACAGGAGGCTTCGTCCCATGGATCATCACTGGAGGCTTCGTGCCATGGATCATTACCGGAGGCTTCGTGCCATGGATCATCACTGGAGGCTTCGTGCCATGGATCATCACTGGAGGCTTCGGTGCCATGGATCATACTGGAGGCTTCGTTGCCATGGATCATCACTGGAGGCTCGTGCCATGGATCATCACTGGAGGCCTTGTGCAATGGATCATCACTGGAGGCCTTGTGCCATGGATTATCACTGGAGGCTTCGTGGCATGGATTATCACTGGAGGCTTCTTGCCATGCATCATCACTGGAGGCTTCGTGCCATGGATTATCACAGGATTGGAGAGACACACCGAAGGCCTGGCTCTGGGAGAAGGCACAGGACTCACCAGGCTGGGGAGACATGCAGGAGGGTTAGTGCTTAGCACAGACACAGAACTCACCAGGCTGGGGAGACATGCAGGAGGCCTTGTCCTTGGTCGAGGCACCGGATGCACTGGACCGTACAGGCGCACTGACGGTCTCGAGCGCAGAGCTAGCACCACTCGTCCTGGCTGGATTCCCCCCTGTAGCCCGGCAAGTGCGGGGAGTTGGAACAGGCCGCACTGGGCTGTGCTGGCGAACTGGAGACACCGTGCGTAGGGCTGGTGCAGTATACCCCGGGCCGAGGAGACGCACTGGAGACCAGATGCGCTGAGCCGGCATCATCCCTCCTGGCTCGATGCCCACTCTAGCCCGGCCGATTCGAGGAGCTGTGATGTAGCGCACCGGGTTATGCGTGTGCACTGGGGACACCTTGCACTTCTCCGCATAACACGGTGCCTGCCCAGTCACTCTCTCGCCACTGTAAGCACGGGGAGTTGGATCAGTTCTCCTACCTGAGTCCGCCAATCTACCCGTGTGCCCCCACCCCCCAAAAATAATTCTGGGGCTGCCTCTCGTGCCCGTTACCTCGCGCCAATTCCTCTTAGTGGCGCCGCTCCGCTCCGCTCTAGCTGCCTCCAGCTCCTCTTTCGGACGGCGATACTCCCCCGGCTCTGCCCAGGGTCCTTTGCCGTCCAAAATTTCCTCACAAGTCCAGGAGTCCAGAACCCTCTGCTCCTGGTTACCACGCTGCTTGGTCCTTTTTTGGTGGGTGATTCTGTAACGATTCTCGTTGGTGGAAGGAGAGGAGGACCAAAATGCAGTGTGGTAAGTGTTCGTCATATTTAATTAAAACTGAACACTACACAAAACAACAACGAGGAAAAACGAAAATGAAACAGTTCTGCCAGGTGAACCTACACTAAACAGAAAACAATCACCCACAACACACAATGGAAAACAGGCTACCTAAGTATAGCTCCCAATCAGAGACAACGATAGACAGCTGCCTCTGATTGGGAACCACACCAGGCCAAACACAGAAATAGACAACCTAGACATACAACATAGAATGCCCACCCACATCACACCTTGACCAAACAAAACATAGAAACATACAAAGCAATCTATGGTCAGGGCGTGACAGCATGAGTTAATGTTTCTGTTCTATAAGGTACCAGGGAGAGATGGCTCGGGGCCAGACCCTGGTTTCTACACAATGAGAATCGTTTTTACAGCAGATACTGTCTGCTGTGAATTATAAGTATGTTTCATACAAATCTTAACCTTGTGACCCATTCAATACATCTGTCTCTGTCTCTCTTCATTTGATAGTAAAGAAATTAACTACCACATTTGGCGATGGGGATGTGAATCTTCACTTGGTGAACGCGCCTGACGACCTGGGTAAATCGTGCACGAGGGATCCCTCAATCTTGGGATCTCAGGGAGATCGCACTTCGGGAACGGAGCAGATGGACCCACCCATGATCAGAAAGACAGCGAGCCGAGTGGATACTACATCCCAAACTTTTTTTTTAAAGGAAGAGGTGAGCGAAACACGCAAAGTCGAGTTTTTAAGAAAAGCCTCTGTTACGTAGGCTCTGAGTGTGTACTCCTGTGTGAGGGGGGCACCTTGGAAGCGTAAACAGGCTGAGTCAGTGGAGGATTGATCATAGAGTTAGTCWACTCAATGGCACCAATCATTGGTCAGTTGCGGGTGACCTATAGCCGTCCTGATACTAAATTGATCACAGTGGGGATTGGTGCGTTCTGTAGGGGTGAGGGGCCAGGGTGACTGTGGGTTCTGTGTGRCGCACGGTAMCTGGTGAAACCCTATTGGAAAGACCTCATTCTGAAAAGTGTCTGTGTGACCGTCTAAGTGACGCTCAGAAGTGGTGAATTCCAATTATTTTAAATGTGCACGCCAGGTATGCCCTGGGTTTGGTCATTTAGAGTTAAACATCTAGAATATGTGTGAACTAGTTTTGGCCATTTAACGTTAAAACATCCGGAATCTGTGTGAACTGGATGAAAACTAGATTCTGTGTACTAGTTACGACCATTTATGATGTAGTATAAGATAGTAAGGTGCACCTGTAATTCTTTTAAACCTGTACCCCATTTTAGAAGTATTGAAAGATGTAAATGTATGAGTTACATTATCCTAGGAACTAACCATGAGATAGAAATGAGAAAATATTGAAATTTGGATAATAAGCTTTGATATAACGTTATCTCGGGGTTCCGTTCCTTCACTGCCCATCATAGAATATCACGGGTGGTATTGAGAGCGGGATGATATTTTAGAAAGCATTGGTTGGTCTATACTTTCTGGGAGGCTTGATTTTGCCCTGGTTTCTGGGAGGTTACAGAACCGTTGAGGATCCCATGACAGGCCGGTCATTGTCCGGGAAACAAAAGTTAGATTTTTTTGGTTCTGCTGGGAGTATGTTTGGAGAGCTGCTTCGTAGCTGTGGAGAGTCCTTGAAAATGCAAATGGAATGGTTGATGTGGGTACCTAAGAATTTCTAACGTTCTATATGGATTCTGTGAAGATATGAAAATGTGATAAATTGTATGTGTGTATAATCGATTACTAGAGATTTTGATAAAGTAATAATTGGAATAATAGTCATATACTACGGAGCGAATGTGATGTAATAATGGCAGAATCAAAAGCTCAATACACCAGCGTAGTGATGTTAGCGTCCTATTAACAGAAAAGCAAAATCGATCAAATCAAAATTAGTAGATGTACTCAGCGTAACCACACTAAACGTACTATTTGTGAAGTAAATTGAGTATGTCGTATGCTTCTTGGTCTTAAGATACAAATTCATTGTTTTAACTAATTAAGATGTTATTAAGAAAATATTGAGCAATGTCATGAAGTAATGACTTTTAAAATAAAGTTGAGTGATATGTTATGTTGGTTTGACAAATTTGTTGGTTGCGCTATCCTTATGAACTGCATAGCATATCATTGTATCGAACTTGCTAGTATATTGACTATTCACGTCATTCTTAGCTTAGCTAAATGGTATAGTCATTGGGACATTGTTAAATGGGGTGCTTTGTAAATTAGCTCGGGAAATTTGTTCGGATTTCAGAGCACTGGACTGAATGTTCCAGAGCTCAGAGTAACTGATGCATTTACGAATGGTCAACACACGTTGAATTTGGCCGATGTCAGTAAACGTTAAGGGAAAGAACGTAATTCAATTATTTCCAGTAGGAAAATTTGTCACCAACGCTTTGAATAACATGTAAAAAGACTAATCGGCTCTGCTAGGTGAGTAATGTTGAAATGGAAAGTGAGGATGTGTTTTCTTGTTTATGTCCGGAAATAGCTAGCATGCTAGCCAACTTTAGTCAGTTAGCTTGGCTGCTTGACTGCCTTGTGAGAATCTGTCACGATCGTCGTTCGGTGAAAGAGTGGACCAAGGCGCAGCGTGATATAAATACATCTTCTTTAATTATAACGAAGACGAAACAAACACTTTTACAAACTAACAAAACAACAAACCGACGAACGTGAAGCTAATAAAAACTAAGTGCTAACATGCAACATAGACATAGACAAAAACACACAAACATCCCCCATGTCACACCCTGACCTAACTAAAATAATAAAGAAAACAAAGATAACTAAGGCCAGGGCGTGACAGTACCCCCCCCAAAAGGTGCGGACTCCGGCCGCAAAACCTGACACAGAAGGGGAGGCCTTCTTACGGCGGCGGCTCGGGTGCGGGACGTGGACCCCACTCCACCATAGTCAATACCCGCTTTGGTGGCGGCTCTGGAGCGGCGACCCTTTCAGCGAGTCCCGGACTGAAGACCATCCTAGAGGGTGCCACTGGACGGAGGGGCAGCTCCGGACTGAGGGGCAGCTCCGGACTGAGGGGCAGCTCCGGACTGAGTGACGGCTCTGGCTATCCTGGCTGACTGACGGCTCTGGCAGATCCTGGCTGGCTGACGGCTCTGGCAGATCCTGGCTGGCGGGCGGCTCTGGCTGCTCCTGACTGGTGGGTGGCTCTGGCTGCTCCTGACTGGCGGGCGGCTCTGGCTGCCGGACGGTTCTAGCGGCTCCTGACTGACGGATGGCTCTAGCGGCTCCTGACTGACGGACGGCTCTAGCGGCTACTGACTGACGGACGGCTCTGAAGGCTCAGGACAGACGGGCGGCTTTGAAGGCTCAGGACAGACAGGCAGCTCAGACGGCGCTGGGCAGACGGGCAGCGCAGGCGGCGCTTGGCAGACGGACAGCTCAGACGGCGTTGAGCAGACGGGCAGTGCAGGCGACGCTGGGCAGACGGACAGCGCAGACGACTCTGGCCGGCTGAGGCGCACAGTAGGCCTGGTGCGTGGTGCCGGAACTGGTGGTACCGGGCTAAGGACACGCACCTCAAGGCTAGTGCGGGGAGCACCAACAGGACACACAGGGCTCTGGAGACGCACAGGAGGCTTGGTGCGTGGTGCCGCAACTGGTGGTACCGGGCTGGAGACACGCACCATAGGGCGAGTGCGTGGAGGAGGAACAGGGCTCTGGAGACGCACTGGAAGCCTGGTGCGTGGTGTTGGCACTGGTGGTACTGGGCTGGGGCGGGGAGGTGGCGCCGGATATACCGGACCGTGCAGGCGTACTGGCTCCCTTGAGCACCGAGCCTGCCCAACCTTACCTGGTTGAATGCTCCCCGTAGCCCGACCAGTGCGGGTTATTCCACCTCCCCGCACTGGTCGGGCTACGGGGTACGGTGTCTGCCCGTACTTTCGCTCTCCACGGTAAGCTCGGGGAGTTGGCGCAGGTCTCCTACCTGACTTCGCCACACTCCCTTGTAGCCCCCCCCCAAGAAAGTTTTGGGCTTGACTCTCAGGCTTCCAGCCTCGCTTCCGTGCTGCCTCCTCATACCACCGCCTCTCGGCTTTAGCTGCCTCCAGCTCTTCACGAGGGCGGCGATATTCTCCCGGTTGTGCCCAGGGTCCACCGCTGTCCAGAATTTCCTCCCAATTCCAAAAGTCCTGCGATCGCTGCTCCTGCTGCTGCTGCTGCCGCTTACCACGCTGCTTGGTCCGAGTGTGGTGGGTGATTCTGTAACGCTCGTCTTTATGTGGAAGAGAGGAGGACCAAGGCGCAGCGTGATATAAATACATCTTCTTTGATTATAACGAAGACGAAACTAACACTGTTACAAACTAACAAAACAACAAACCGACGAACGTGAAGCTATACAAACTAAGTGCTAACATGCAACATAGACATGGACAAAAACACACAAACATCCCCCATGTCACACCCTGACCTAACTAAAATAATAAAGAAAACAAAGATAACTAAGGCCAGGGCGTGACAGAATCAAGGACAGTGGATATCAGGTAACATTAAAATAGGCAGTATAAACTCAGCAAAAAAAGAAAAGTCCTCTCACTGTGAAGTGCGTTTATTTTCAGCAAACTTAACATGTGTAAATATTTGTATGAACATAACAAGATTCAACAACTGAGACATAAACTTAACAAGTTCCACAGACATGTAACTAACAGAAATTGAATAATGTGTCCCTGAACAAAAGGGGGGTCAAAATCAAAAGTAACAGTCAGTATCTGGTGTGACCACCAGCTGCATTAAGTACTGCAGTGCATCTCCTCCTCATGGACTGCACCAGATTTGCAAGTTCTTGCTGTGAGATGTTACCCCACTCTTCCACCAAGGCACCTGCAAGTTCCTGGACATTTCTGGGGGGAATGGCCCTAGCCTCAACCTTCGATCCAACAGGTCCCAGACATGCTCAATGGGATTGAGATCCGGGTTCTTCGCTGGCCATGGCAGAACCCTGACAGTCCTGTTCTTGCAGGAATTCACACACAGAACAAGCAGTATGGTGGTGGCATTGTCATGCTGGAGGGTCATTGTCAGGATGAGTCTGCAGGAAGGGTACCACATGAGGAGGAGGATGTCTTCCCTGTAACGCAAAGCGTTGAGATTGCCTGCAATGACAACAAGCTCAGTCCGATGATGCTGTGACACACCGCCCAGACCATGACGGACCCTCCACCTCCAAATCGATCCCGCTCCAGAGTATAGGCCTCGGTGTAACGCTCATTCCTTTGACGATAAACGCGAACGACCATCAACCCTGGTGAGACAAAACCACGACTCGTCAGTGAAGAACACCTTTTCTTTTAAAAATTTTACCCTTTTTCTCCCTCCATTTTCGTGGTATCCAATCGCTAGTAATTACTATCTTGTCTCAGGCGCTACAACTCCCGTACGGGCTCGGAGAGAGACGAAGGTCGAAAGCCATGCGTCCTCCGAAGCACAACCAAACCAAGCCGCACTGCTTCTTAACACAGCGCGCCTCCAACCCGGAAGCCAGCCGCACCAATGTGTCGGAGGAAACAACGTGCACTCGGCCCTTAGTTAGTGCGCACTGCGCTGGCCCGCCACAGGAGTCGCTGGAGCGTGATGAGACAAGTATATCCCTACCGGACAAACCCTCCCTAACCGGACGACGCTAGGCCAATTGTGCGTCGCCCCACGGACCTCCCGGTCGCGGCCGGCTGCGACAGAGCCTGGGCGCAAACAACCCAGAGACTCTGGTGGCACAGCTAGCGCTGCGATGCAGTGCCCTAGACCACTGCGCCACCCGGGAGGCGTGAAGAGCACTTTTTGACAGTCCTGTCTGGTCCAGCGACGGTGGGTTTGTGCCCATACGCAACGTTGTTTCCGGTGATGTCTGGTGAGGACCTGCCTTACAACAGGCCTACAAGCCCTCAGTCCAGCCTCTCTCAGCCTATTGCGGACAGTCTGAGCACTGATGGAGGGATTGTGCGTTCAAGGTGTAACTCGGGCAGTTGTTGTTGCCATCCWGTACCTGTCCCGCAGGTGTGATGTTCGGATGTACCGATCCTGTGCAGGTGTTGTTACACGTGGCCTGCCACTGCGAGGATGATCAGCTGTCCGTCCTGTCTCCCTGTTGCGCGGTCTTAGGCGTCTCACAGTACGGACATTGCAGTTTATTGCCCTGGCCACATCTGCAGTCCTCATGCCACCTTGCAGCATGCCTAAGGCACGTTCACACAGATGAGCAGGGACCCTGGGCATCTTTTTTMTGTGTGTTTTTCAGTCAGTAGAAATGCCTCTTTAGTGTCCTACCTTTTCATAACCTTAATTGCCTACCGTCTGTAAGCTGTTAGTGTCTTAAGACCATTCCACAGGTGCATGTTCATTCATTGTTTATGGTTGATTGAACAAGCATGGGAAACAGTGTTTAAACCCTTTACAATGAAGATCTGTGAAGTTATTTGGATTTTTACATATTATCTTTGAAAGACAGGGTCCTGAAAAAGGGACATTTCTTTTTTTGTTGAGTTTATATGGGAGAGAGAACGAATTATGTTTACAAATAGTCAAACTTTGCATTACGGCGCATTTAAACAATTGCTAAATGGTGTAGATTTAAGGGTTCTGTGTTGATACAATATGTAGTGATTTTATATTGGCGTGAAAAGAAGAAACTCTAATATCAAACATCGCCACATTAGTAAACTATGTGGTAGAGCAGGTTCACAAGGCATCATATGGGAAAGTACAAACAGCGAAACGAGATAACATATTGAAGTGGCCTCCCTGTGAACAGAAGATATGTTTGCTTTGACTGTAATTTAAAACTATTGCCATGTTTGTTCTTAGATATAGCAGCCAGTGTTTGTTCAAGATATAAACTGAAAGGTTTAGCAGCTTGCTTAGTTTGAATTAAAAGGCAAATTTATTCAACTTGAATGGCGGGGCGATTCAGAGGTAATAACCTTTGTCTGTTGCCTAAATGGTCTGCTGGAATAACATAGAGAATGGAGTGGTATTGAAATAATGAATCAAATGAGGGACAGTTACCTACATCTAATAATAGCGCATAGGTAATTTTATTTTTGTATTTATTTTGTTTAACTTTTATTTAATTAGGCAAGTCAGTTAAGAACAAATTCTTATTTACAATGACAAACATTATTGGGCACAGACAACAGCACAAAGGGCAGGAAGGTAGAGACAACAATACATCACGCAAAGCAGCCACAACTGTCATTAAGAGTGTCCATGACTGAGTCTTTGAATGAAGAGATTGAGATAAAACTGTCCAGTTTGAGTGTTTATTGCAYCTCGTTCAGTCGCTAGCTGCAGCGAACTGAAAAGAGGAGCGACCCAGGGATGTGTGTGCTTTTGGGACCTTTAATAGAATGTGACTGGCAGAACAGGTGTTGTATGTGGAGGATGAGGGCTGCAGTAGATAATTCAGATAGGGGGGAGTGAGGCCTAAGAGGGTTTTATAAATAAGCATCAACCAGGTGGTCTTGCGACGGGTATACAGGGATGACCATTTTACAGAAGAGTATAGAGTTAGGTGATGTGTCCGCTGGAGAGCACCCTTACCTGCTGATCTATAAATGATGTCTCTGTAATCTAGCAGGGGTAGGATGGTCATCCGAATCAGGATAGTTTGGCAGCTAGGGTGAAAGAGGCGCGATTACAATAGAGGAAACCAATTCTAGATTTAATTTCAGCCTGCAGCTTTGATATGTGCTGAGAGAAAGACTGTGTACCATCTAGCCATACTCCCAAGTACTATTATGAGGTGACTTCCTTGAGCTCTAAACCCTCAGAGGTAGAAATCACACCTGTGGGGAGAGGGGCATTCTTCTTACCAAACCACATGACCGTTGTGTAACAATGTGCGCTGAGAGTAGGGAAGCAAATACAGGGAGTGAGTGTTTAAATAAATAAACACGAAACACAAACAACGCACCTGTCACGCCCTGAACTWAGYGAGCCTTTTTTATTCTCTATTTGGTTAGGTCAGGGTGTGACTTGGGTGTGTTCTATTTCTTTGTTGGCAGGGTATGGTTCCCAATCAGAGGCATATCGTTGTCTCTGATTGGGGATCATACTTAGGCAGCCTGTTTCCCACCTGAGTGGGACGTGAAGCTATACAAACTAAGTGCTAACATGCAACATAGACATGGACAAAAACACACAAACATCCCCCATGTCACACCCTGACCTAACTAAAAATAAGAAAACAAAGATAACTAAGGCCAGGGCGTGACAGAATCAAGGACAGTGGATATCAGGTAACATTAAAATAGGCAGTATAAACTCAGCAAAAAAAGAAAAGTCCTCTCACTGTGAAGTGCGTTTTTT